>NC_044005.1:32078362-32298362 GCF_900496995.4 Aquila chrysaetos chrysaetos
GCTAACATTAAAATATTTTGATACAAAACTGGCTTTTTCATTTCTTAGGCATGATAGAGGTTGTTGGTTGGACTGAAGCCATTTTTTACTGGTAGTGACACATGGGAAGAAAATTTTAACTTCACTTTCAGAACATTGGGAATTTGCTGGAGTGATGTAGAAAATAAACATTTTATTTTAAGCTGAACAAACCTGATCTTTAAGTGTTTACCAGCAATAAACTTCTAATACCGTAATGCAGTGTAGTAGTAGGTTGCATTAAAAAAACCCCAAACAGTCAAGGATTCTGTATTTCTCTGGAAACAAACATAAACACTGTACAACTAAGTTATAGCTATATATAAAAAGAGTATCAAGTCTAAATGAGAAGACAATGGGTAATGGATACTTCATGCCAAAGGTTGTCCTCTTTGGCTTTCAATATGGGTTTTCCAAAGAAGTTTGTTTCGTGTTTAAAGTTTTAAAAGTGTTTGAAACTATGAAATGTTGGCATCTTTCCCTTGCAGCATATATTTGAGATGCAGCCAGAGGAGAGCAGGCTTTGCAAATGTTTTCCTTTTTAGAAATGCTGCATAGTTAATCTGAGGAATATTTTGTTACACTGAAATGAAGATTATAATGGCCAAACATCTATCTCTTTGAAAGAAATAACTTTTATTTCTTCCTAAAACACATATTCTTATTGTAGTGTGCCCCAGAATTACAACTCCACAGAATACCCATGAAACAATATAAACAAGCGTGCGTAGAACAGGGTTTTGTAATATCTAAGCTAATTTTATTCTAAGTATGTGCTATCTGAAAAATGATGAATCCATCAATCTGGATGGTGATGGATTACCCTAAATGAACAGTAATTAAAAGTAGTAATGAAAAAAAATAAAGGTAATTGGAGGAAAAACAAAATTGTATTTCTTTTGTAAAAAGAAAATATGTTAATCATATACGTTTATACTTTAAAATGCATTTATATGACACAATAGAATTTTATTTCTATTTATTTTCATATATGTTTCCATTATTTTGGTAAGTTTTACTCATTCTTCTAGAAGTGATGAATGTTGATATGTTAAGGTAGTTTTATAGACACATTGGAAGTGATTTCTCAGAAAAAGCCTAGCTGAGCTTTGCTTTCAATAGGAATGCTGTGCCTTACGGGGCACAGGTAAGTGAAATATTACAGAGTTACTTACATATTATCTTTGCTTTTTGATGAAGAATCAGGAATTATTTTTTGCTAAATAATTAAAAATTTGAATAGTTTGAGTTAAAAAGATTCACCAGGTGAATCTAGGGTCATGCACTGAACAGAACTGAGAATCAAGAAGTCAGTGAATCTGACACTGAAAGTTAAATATCCAAATAGGAATTTAAGTTAATTTCACAATCTTTTAGGTATCATTTTTTAGTTTTCTTGCTTTTGTACAATTATTTAGAATATTAAAAAGTATTAAAGGTAAAAACCTCAACAAAAACTATTTAAAATGTAGTTCTCTCTTTTCTTATAGCATTGCATGTCTATGACATTCAAAGTCCAACTGAACCCTGAATTAAAACATTGTAGGATACAGAAAGTAAATTTGGAATGGCTTACCTTACACACTGCTGTGCCATAAAATAATAGTAGTTCCCATACTAGCTGTCACGCACTAAATACTGTAGGGCTGAATTTCTTGTGACTAATTCAAACTACATTAGAGCTTTTCTGACCTAATTCGCCCCAATATGATTGTTTCAGAAGTTCCTTGCAGCTAGATGAGATCTAAAAAGATGATCAAGCTAATTATTTTAAGTTAAAAGATGTATATTTAGGAAAGCATTAAACATTGCATCAGTTGTGCATCTAATATTTTCCAAATATCTAGGAAGATAGGTAGAAGAGAAAATGGTCAGCTTAAGATGTACATGTTCTGAAATTTCATATGTGCCATGTCTGCTGATGTTTTTGAATGTAACTTTTTTGTGATCCCTTGGAGAGATTTTATGGGTATTTGATTCTTCAGCTTGGAAGAGGAGAGAGGTTCAGGTTGCTCTTGTCCTCAGGTAATTGCCACTTGTTCTTAAATCCCCCATTTGTTTTTAGGAAAGACATACAATAATAGTTGTCAGATTATGATCCTTCATATGAGTCACTATGGCTTAAACTGAGGACTTGTAGATGCTCTGCAACTGTGACAGTAGGAATTCTTTAGGAGTGTATGGTACGTCCAAGCAAAGTTACACTCAGAGCTAAGTTCTTGTAGTTTGTAAGTACTGACACAAAGGTTTGCACATACTGAAAATACAAAAAAGTGGCAAACCCTGAAGCACACGTTTTACTTTTCTATAGCATCTCTGAAACATCATTCATATTAATGCTGGGTCATGTGAAATGGTATGAGATCCCAAAGTGCAATTTGTATTTTGAGGAATAGAGGCAATCAATGCAACCTTTTATCTCCACTCACATGGCCCAAACATGGTCAGTTTTGCTTTCCCTTTTAAGCTTGTTTTTCTGCATTGGTAACGTCCTACTGCCCCCAAACTTCCTCTCTTTATAGACAAGCCTTGCCAAGCTGGTTTTTCTAGACCTCCTCTGTCCAAGGCCAAAACTTTTTCCAAGCCAGTGGCTGTGGTTAAGCTCAAAGACCTGCTGGTTATCCCTGATTCAGTAAGGATGGTATGGAGACAGTGTCGGATGGGATGCATTTACACAGACGTTGGGGGAAAAAAAAAAGGCAATATTGATATGTGATAGGGTGAACCAGAATTGTGCAAAGATTCCCTGAAGGGTTTTGTCTTGAATTATGACTTGGCTATGACACCTTTGTACCATGGTATGTGCCTTTTTTTTTTTTTTCCTTTCTTGTTAGTTCTATGCAGTGGGTGCAACTGAGCTGCTGAGTCTGGCTTATGATGTGGGCATTCTAGTAGTGCAAGAGACTTACATGAAAATAATTTATTACTTAAAATTATGAAGCACATAATAGAAGATCAAACTAAACCTAATATTTTTGAAGGAACTTCCATCTGTAGCATGCAGGAAAAAAGCTTTGTGCTATATAAGCCCTACCTACTATGCCTGCTGGCACTAGCAAATCCTTGGTCAACAAAGGGCTTTTGTTTTGGGAAATCCCTGAGTCTGAGAAGTCAGCATAGTCACACAGTGACTGCTGAAACCCAGTAATCTTCTCTTGTTACTTTGCAAAATAAGGCAGGTTACAGACAGAGCATTCAAACCACTGTTAGCTGGTATTGATGTCTGAGTGGAGGAATGGGGTACATAATAATTTCCATCTGTGGATAGTTTAATATTAACAGCTTGTACTGAGGTCGGTTCTTTGATGTGTTTACACATGTGACACTGAAGTGTTTTTCAGACCATAGCTATCTAACTATGGTGCTTGTAGGATTAAATCATACACTTGACTTAAAGAGAAGAGTGCAAGAAGCCTCGAAAGACAACACAGTTGATTGCAGTCTAAGTGCGGTATTTCAGTATATTTAACTAAAGACTTGTTTCCTTGAATTCACTTAATTACAGTCACATAGTTTAATTTGTAAAAGAAAGTCAACATTTGCATTGCATTAAAAACATAGTAGTTCCTGTGGTTACATAGATATCTAGCACCTCGTTTGACAGAAGCTTCCTGTGAAGAAATTATATATGAACATACTAAGGCTTTCTCCTCTGCCTTCAATATAGGAAGGAAATGTTTCAACAAGTATGCTTCAACACTGAAAATGAAACTTCATGCAGACAGTTATTGCTGTTTGGTTTTTTTAAATATACATCACTTTACTCGGTTGTCCAAGTAAATAAAAAAAACCTAGTTCATGATATTTTTTTTTTTCTTAAGGCAAACATTTCAAAATTGTAGGAATACCTGTGTTGGTTTTGATTTAATATCTCAGTGTAAAGCACAAGAATAATCTCAAATACTTTTTAGATACTAAGCCTGCAAAAGGTTAGCACTTCTTTGTGAACAGTTTTGAAAAATTATATATTTAGGAAAGTGTAGGATGTGTAGCCTGTTCTCTTCTGCGTGAAGGTTACTGACTTGAATGTGTTTCTGCAAGCATGATTTAAAGTAAGATTATCAAATGTCAAAATTGAAGTATTTCTTTTCTGACTCTTCTAGAACATGAAGTTCTTCAGTAAAGTTTTGTCAGGATCCCTGGGACATTTTTAGTGGCACTGTTGAAACCTTTTAAAAGAAGTCAGGCAAACAGCAGTCTTTTATGTTTTAGGCTGGCCTGTGCAGCTGGATTGCAGGGCTGGTCCTTGTCTTTTTTCCCAAAAGGCCAACTCTGCATCCAGGCAGTCAGGTTTTATTGCTTCCCATTAGTCCCTTCAGCATCTCCCTAAAGTTTCTTTGATTTCGGTGCCTGGGAGGGATAGATGTGGTGCTGGAAGACAGTCAAACTCACCCAGGTGATAAGAACAGCTGAATCCATTGGCAGGGAATCAGTATTTATTTCAGTTTCTTAATTGTATTTTGCAATGGATTTGGACAAGGTAAAAATGACAAGGAAGATCTCCTGCTGATGTATTTTTACCTTTGGGGTAGCAGTTACATGGAGGACTGTCTCCTTCCTGCAATGACAGGGTTCTGTACAATGACTTTGTGCTTCTGGCTACTGTAGACAAATTGTTGTGTCCTTGAATAGCTTTTAACAAAGCTCACCAGATAAACCATGAGTAGCTTCAGTCTATTCCAAAAATTTGAAGAAATTGAACAAGAAGGAGGGGCAACGCATCAGCTAGTAATAGTCATATAGAATGCCCCATGTAGGGGAAAAGCTTGGCACCTCTCCCTTCTGGGGATTAAAACTTTTTTCAAAATAAAAGAGTAAGCAAACACTGGATTCAATTAGATTCTCCTAGTTTAAGGCATAATTGAATTGAAGTCTCTGGATGTGATCAGTGTCACTGGCTTTGTTGGACATCCAAACAGTTAAGTATCTGCACATGTGTTTGTTGTCACTTGGAAAATCATATTCTGAGCTGTTAAAGTATAGATTACCTTGCTAGGATGGTTGTTCTAAAGGACTGTTTAGTGTTTGGAGCTGCACAGGCTGTTTCCATGGTGTAATCCAGTTAAGCAATCATTTCCTGGGAAGTTTCCAGATTTGCTGAGTCAGTAGTCTGGCTGACTACCAGGAAAAACTAATTTATCTTTCTAACAAACCAGGCACACCAACTGAAGAAGGTGCTTTGTGGAAGAGATTCTTGCTTTTGCAGTGAAAATAGGAGAGTTCCTGGTTTCCTTTTCTTTCAGGGGCTTTAAATTGTGGCATCTGTCTGGTGCTGGGAGTGCTGGAAGTTAAACTTGAGGGATATTCACAGAAGTTTTGGAAGATACTGTGAGGAGAAGCTCGTCATTGACAAGAGGGAGGAGGTGCTCCTCCTCCTAATCAGTCAGTCATCAGAGGGGTGTGGAGTGATGCTCTGGCTGCTGCTACCTCAAGTTCTCTGTCACCAGCTTCCCTTCCCTTGCTGCCTCTGAGCAGGAGCCGAGGGTCACGTTGCCTCCGGCTGGAAGAGGGAAGGAGTGTGAGTCCGTCATATCAGGCTTGGGCACGCAGGAGAGAGACCAGATCTGTGACTGCTGTTGTCTTTTCTAGTATGGGAGAAGGTGAAACTCAGCTTTAGCTCTTACTTGACCTGAAGAGACTGTAAATTAAGAATTGCTGGTGTGTTACACGGTGTGCTGTGCTACTATTGCGTAGCAGCCCAGTGCTTGCAGAAAGGCAAAGAAAAGCTGAAATACTTTTTCTGTAAATAGAAAAGGCTGACGGATTTTGCCTACAAAAAAATTGTTAGAGTGAGTTTAGGCCTACCTATTTAGTTTCACTTGTTTTGAAGTAAAGGTGGTGAAACTGTTGTGTTCATTTGTTACTGAGCTTGTTTGAATATTAAAATCGCATTAAAAAAATTAAAGTAGGGACCAGTCTTCAAGACTGACATCCTACAGTAGGTCTTCCAATGTTTTATCTTTTGTATAGTATCCGCTTGAACTGTAGAGAACCCTTCTAAATTACTAGCAAAAGTCGCCTATTCTCTAACATTACTTGGCAACTGTGTAAAGTGAGACTTGAAGTAAATCCTTCAAAAATTATAACTGTGCATTGACCGGTATAAATTTCAAGAAACAAGTTTAATAAACAACAGGACAAAACCTTTATCAATGGTAACTCAGTATTTGATCAAAGCTGATGGTATGATGAGTGACTGTTGCAGAGTTATCTTTCAGAAAGGATTGACTCAATGTAGAGCATCTAGAATTTGCTTTTTGTCCAACCTCAAGTTTTCTCAGAACCATCCAGAAGCATATACTAGCATATTAAAACTGAAATCTTGCCATCAAACTGAAAAAGCAAAAATTATAGCAAATAATTTGTCCCACACTCATACTGTACCACACCTGACATTTGATCAGACATCATCTAGGCAGCACATCTCAGCAGTCAGAGCCAAAGCTGTAGTGAAGCCTGTCTCTATTAGTCATGTAAGGGCCTAAGATTAGTCTCAGTACATTTCAGCAACACTGCTGAAGTTTCTAAAGCTTGCAAGAGGTTTGGTGAGAAAAAACTGGGCAAAACTAACTTCCTAAAATGCTTTGAGCATGAGGTTAACTAGATGTAAGTAATTTGGACTTTTAAAAAGCTTTCAGCAGTATTCAGCTGTCAAAGTAATTTTTGATTAGGCAGTAATTTGGAAGACGAAGGCAAAGAATGACAATACAAAGTAGATTTAGTTTAGGAGATATTAGGTAGGGTTCTAAGAGAGATCATAATGTTAGGACGTACTTGGATCACTCGTACTTCAGACAAGAGTAAGACTGTCAAGAAATAGCTCTAGTGGTAAGAACAGTAAACTGAAATATTAGTTTGTTGTAGTGACATAATGAAAGCAATCAATAGAACACTTTCCCCTTAAGAAAGTCTTACTCCTTTTCAATTAAAGTATATTTTAAGAGAATACTGTCACTACATGTGAGAAGTCCACCAAATGTCCGTATTCAAGACAAAGACAGCAAAGTGTTGTGACTGATGCCTTGCAGGTAGTGATTAGAATTAAGGCAAACCATTAAAGCATTACTTTATTCAAAAAGAAAATACTTAGATTAAAATGTATAACTGTTCTTGTGAGCACCGAAGAGCAAATTCAGAGCTAGGTATCTGACCGTAGCATAGGGTTGAGGATGTAACTTGTAAGGCACTGCACTAAGACTGAAGGAGCATCAGTCTGGGCCAAAACTGTCCCTATTCTACATACAAGACTGAGAGGACTGCATAACTATTTCTGGCTCCTCCTGTGTGTTTTGTCCTGTCCACAAGTACTGAGGGCTTTCTTTTGCGGGTAGTTTGCACAAGCTGAGCAGTGCAATTTGTGCTGTATATGTGGGCTCATTCTTTTCTGCCTGCTGAGCTTCTACCCTCCCTTCCAAAGTCCTGTTCATGTTGACTTCGTGAAGACCTAAAACTCAGGAAGTAAACACATAATATCAAAGTATGTACTCACACTTTTTCCACTATTATTTGTGATAAAGAAAAGACAGATGCTTTTTTACAGTTGTTTCGATCTAATTTGTTTATGGTGACCATATGTACCTGGCTCACACACTGTATTTTGCATATTTTTTCCTTGATTTGACAGAACTGCATTTATGCAATGGATAAGCATGTGATGTTGGCATTGTTGTCAGTTAGCAGGCTAGCTCTAATGTTGAGCAAATCTATTGCATATGCCTCTTTGGAAAGACGGACAGTTCTACAGTATAACTAAAGTAATTGATCTTCACAGTAAGAAACCTGTCTGAACTTTGGAAGGAAGAAATATTTTTTTTTCTCCATGGCAAATACACTACGAAGGCAAAGCCTGGACCTCTTTAGGTTCTTCTGCCATCATAGTGACTTTCAAATACCTTCTTTACTCTAAGATTCTCAGACAGAAGCGTACAGAAATGTATTTTTATATTTTGGTGACCAGGCAATAATAATCAATCGCCTTCTTAGATGAAGAATTTCCTATAACATTATTAGTTTGAAGCAAAACTGTTTTTCAAGTTAGGCCAATCTGACGTTTCAGCTACTACAACTTTTTGAACAGTGTAGGCTCACTGGGAATGACTCGTTTTCTAGCCTTCAGGTATCAGATTATTTGCAGATGATGGCAAGAAGATGCTGAGTTTTCAATGATCAAGCTGCATCTTGCCACCTTTTTTTTCTCCTTTCCATGTTAACTCTGGGTGTAGTTTGATGGTTTCTGAAGGGCAGTTCTTAGGAGAAGGCAGTTTTCTGGGTTAGTTGTTTCCTGGGGTAATTACCATATTTACTTCTAAATTAAGTTAGTAGAGAAAATAAGGTAACTTGTTTCTTTCAGGGATTCTTTGGATTCCATGCCTTAGACTGTGTGTCTTGCTTCATATACGTATTTATATATATGTATTTAAATACCTATTGTGATCTATTGTGCGTAATCTGAATGTGGTAAGGTTAGTGATAGCAAAAATTATAAATAAAGGGAATGGAAAATACTGATTTGTGTTCCATCAAAACCTGCATGCACACAGATTAAGGTAATAATTTTCTTGATGTTTATGCAAAAATATACAGCCTTTCAAGGTTACCTTTGATACAAAATGGAAAATAAGAGAGGTAAAAATGGCTTGCTTTTTTTAATTGGAACACAAAATGCTTTTCTGAGAAATCTTCAGCGAATATTTTCATTTTCATAAGAATTAATTTTTTTCTGAAATAAAAACTCATTTCATCCACAATGTGAAATGTATGATAGTAGTGTTGGCAAAGATATTGTTTGATACCAATCCAGTTTTTCAAAAGCAGTCTGAGAGGGGTGTGTTGCATCTTCTATTAATTTGTAAAAGCACTTACATTACTCTTTATGACATATGACTTACTGTTCTTGAGGTGAGTATGAATATGATACTCTTCTAAGAATGAATAAATCATGATTATTTCAAATGTTCTTTTTATGTATTTCACAGCAAAAGACACCATCAGAATCATTCACTGGGCGAGAGAAGAGATCAAATTCACAGTCGTACATTGGGCGACCTATTCAGCTAGACAAGATCTTACTGTCCAAGGTTAAAGTGCCTCACACTTTTGTCATCCACTCTTACACACGGCCAACAGTTTGCCAGTACTGTAAGAAGCTTCTCAAAGGGCTCTTTAGACAGGGTTTGCAGTGCAAAGGTAAGTAAACGCCCTTTAGGAACATAAAAGCTAAGGATAATAAAATCAGTAAATTAGCATTTGAGTAGTTACTATGTAGCCTTACTCATGATTTCTTCACTGAAACTGCCTAGGTGTAGGCACATATACAATTACATTGGATTAAGCTGGAATCAAAATTACAGTAATTGCTGTGCTGCAGGAACTGGCTGTGTGGCTGTTCATTCTTACCCTGTGGTATATCTGCAGTCACTTGCATCTTTTTCATTCAGGTGTAAATTATCTTGTATTTGGCACTGGGCGAGCATGTGCTCACAGGCGGTTACAGCAGAATAGTTAACACAAAAGACTGTGTTCTTATCTTCATTGTGTTCAATCTACAGTCTTATGCTTGAATTGAAGCATGTGCCTGAGTCCCAGCAATTCAGGGTTTTGCAGGAGTTGTAATGGAAATAAAATAAGGTGAGCTTATATGAAAATTTAAACCCACGTTTTTTCAATGTGACTAATGTGCTCTCAAGTCTCATGGTGTTGTACCTTAGCAGGTGCTGAAGTGTATCAAGCCCCTTGGATTGTAGCCTAGATTACTGGTTCACCTTAGCCAGCTAGAGTGCCCATAAATAAAAAGCATTGTGCATGCTGTGGTATTAGATAACGTTGGCTAACAGATCCTTAAAATCACCTTCCTTCTATTAAAATAAACAATAACTCTCATAGAATTAATTGGTATACTTTGAGTTACTTCTTTGAACTAACACCCTGCAAAAATTCAAAGTTGCATTCATTTAACTTAACATGTGATTGTGATGTGATTTAACTAAAGCAAAATCTCTGTGAAGGCATCGTCTGTTTCAGTTCATTTTGAATCCCAGGACATAAGCAAATATTAACCTGATTTTTTTTTAAAAAATATTTACCTACAGTTTGGCACTGCTGTACCTCAGTTGGTTTTTGGATCAATCTGAAGTTAAATAATTACAAGGATATAGACGTCCTTAGTATATTTCTTCCTTCCTGACTCTTTGCTTTTCCAGGTGTGTTAATAAGTTACAGCTCTTACTTTAAGTAAAATGTGTTCATAAGCCAAAAGAAAACAGTTAAGATGACATCTAATAAAGTGCTACTTACAGATATGAAAAAATTAAAGGTAGAGTGAAATAAAATTAGCTGGGAAATAAAGAAGGTATTGAAGGACCCCTCCACTAAAAGCTGTCTAGAATTTGCTTTGCAACGCAAAGAACAAATATTTTCTCAATTACAGTTGTTGGCTAGGGTTCTGCTACTTCAGTTTTCAGTCTTCAGCATTTGATTTGTAGTCAGTCATTCGAGCTGCAGTGGATACACTGCAGCCAGATCAACTTCTTTCAGTGGAAAAGCAGCTCTGGCTTTGCAGCCAAGGACTCGAGTCTCCCGACCGCTCCTCTAGAAGAGGAGAGCACACGCTTCAGCTGCAGCTAGTGCCTCCACCCAACCCCCCTTGGTAACGCTTCCTTCCCCCGCAGGGAAGCACACTTCTAGCGTCTTCATCCCGTCCCTTCCGCTGGCAGGTGACGTGCAGCCAGGCTCAGGAACACTCTCTGGACACGTTAACTTTGTATGAGTGAGATGGTAGGGCTTGACATTTATAGGCTGGATAGCAGGAAAAGATATAATTGTGTCACACAAAAAGAGAAATAATTTTACTCTATCCCATTCTTCTTAACAGACTGTAGGTTCAACTGTCACAAACGCTGTGCTCCTAAAGTGCCAAATAACTGCCTGGGGGAAGTTGCCATTAATGGAGGTAAGTTGCCTTAACAATTGTTTCCCTCATTGTTTAAACCATCAGTTAAAGAAAAAAGAAATGGAAAACTGACGTGTACAAAGACATGTTTTTCCATTGCTTGGGAGTGGCCTTTCCTCCGCAATATTGCTGTTCTATGTCGAAGGTGAAGTGTGGGAGGAACCCAACAAGTGGCTCATACACCATCAGCTTGAAGCGTGTGTCTTCCAGATAGGTGGTACTGACAGGCAGGCTCACCTGTGCCATAGGGGTGCTGGCAGCAGCAGAATGGCCGAGTGATCGTGGCCTGTTGAATGCAGAATGCCAGAGTAAAGCGAAAAGCCACATGCATGAGAAGTTGGCATTCACCTGTCAGATACAAGCACAAGATTGCTTTTTAATCTGGGGAAAAAAAGTGTTTGTTTTAGGATAATCTTCCTGAGAAGGAAAAGCATACCTGGAAGAACTGGGAAGGCCCTCCAGGAAAAAAATTCCACTGCTTACTGTTGGCATAAAACTAATTGTATCGGTTGCCAGAAATAAAGGCTTGAATATCTGCCAATTTTCCCATACATGTGCTTTCAGTTTTGTGTCAAGTATAAGAATGTATGGGTAGGCTTGGCAGACGGTACTGGAGGAAAAAAAGTGTGGTTGTAGATGAGTTGTTGATTGCCTTGAAAATATCGCTTTTCTGTGTGATAAGGGAATGAGAAGTGGAGAAGTGTGGTGAAGTGTTCAGTTTCTAATGCATATTACCATGTTAAGTTGTCAGCCTAAACTGCTTCTGAGGTTAATAAAGTATTGGCTTATTAGGCATCCTTTTTCAAACTTTATCGGTGATCTACTTTATTGAAGAGATATCAAGAATTTCCAAAATTAGGAATGTTAACTAATATTTTTCGTAGTATTTCTCATAGTAGTGTGACTGTATTACTACAAAGGTTTTCTGTTTAATGGCAATTAGCGTAGGCAAAAGTATTTCAGATGCTGAGTATCCAACTTGAAACATGATAAGGTGCATGATTTTCTGGAAGGCTGATGTTGCACTCTTACTGTGTGTCCTCTCTGATGCACCTCAAGCCAGACTCTTGGAGTCACTATTTTTTTTTTTTTTTTTTTTAATCTTTGTACCATTTAT
The DNA here is from genome assembly GCF_900496995.4 of Aquila chrysaetos chrysaetos. NCBI lineage: Eukaryota > Metazoa > Chordata > Aves > Accipitriformes > Accipitridae > Aquila > Aquila chrysaetos. Next base: position 32,090,446 of record NC_044005.1, read on the forward strand.
ACCTCACTTAACCCTTAACCGTCCCCTAACATAACTATTTCTTCAGGAGTGCAAGTAACAATGCTTATGGAAGTTTATGGCTTGATTTTCAAATCAGAGAGCTAAACATACACCATGATATGTTAATTCCATTGATAATGGTAATCCCTGCGATTTGCAGTCAGAGGAAGTAACTAAATCTGCTCATAAATGATAAAATTTTTCCTGCATAGGTGCAGTTTTAGAGAGGAGTGCAAAACGGGATTGATCAAAATTGCTAAGAGGAGAGAGGAAGGCAAGCCTTGTTTCTGGACAGCTGGACTAAATGAACAAAATTTACATTTGTTTCTGAATCACACCTTGAAGTTCCCTCTTTCCATCTGAGGCAGCTGTATTTCATCCCTCCAACACACCCTCTGTGCCCCCTCCCCGCCTTTGCTCCACAAGCAACACGCTACTTTTGTTGACTTGCCTCCTACACGTGAATCTGATGCCGGGCTCGTGGGAACTGATGGTTTGTCTGAGGAAGAGCTGAGTGAGGAAAGCCTGTGCAAAGCCACTTGGGGTGAGAACACGTACTCCAAGCTTACTCCAAGTGTACTGCTTGAAGTTCTCCATCTTAAAATTTATAGAATTTGTTTTTTCCCCACCAAATAATATCCATAGTATGGTATCCATATGTGGTGGGTTGACCCTGGCTGGGTGCCAGGTGCGCACCAAAGCCGCTCTATCACTCCCCCTTCAAGCTGGACAGGGGGAGAAAATATAACAAAAGGCTCGTGGGTCAAGATAAGGACAGTTTAATAAAATGAAAGCAAAGAAAAACAAATGATATTATTCTCTACTTCCCATCAGCAGGCGATGTCTAGCCACTTCCTGGGAAGCAGGGCTTCAGTACGCGTGGTGGTTGCTCCGGAAGACAAAAATGCCTCCCCTTCCGTCTCCCTTTACTTAGCTTTTATATCTGAGCTGACGTCGTATGGTATGGAATATCTGTTTGGTTAGTTTAGATCAGCTGTCCTGGCTATGTCCCCTCCCAAGATCTTGCCCTGCCCCAGCCTGCCATTGAGGGAGGGGGCAAAAATGTTGGGGAGACAGCCTTGGTGCTGTGCCAGCGCTGCTCAGCAGTAGCCAAAACACTGGTGTGTTATCAACACCTTTCTAGCTACTGATGCAGAGCACAGTTCTATGAGGGCTGCTATGGGGAGTACTAACTCCATCTCAGCCAGACCCAATACACCATAGCATCAAAGTAGAACTCTTAATTGTGTCCCCTAAATGACTGATATGGAGTCCTTAGGATTATCAAAGGCAATTTCATTCTGGTATCTCCTTTCTATTTTTACAGTAATTTGGTTCACATTATTTTCAAACTTCATAAATAAAATACAGTATCTGTCACACTGTCCATCTGCTGTGTGATACATCTTCCCCAAAATAGTAAGTGAAGGAAGAGCTGAAGCAATAAAATTCCAAGTATGGTCTCATTAATAAACACATTATATACTAAATGTAGGAGGTTATTTTTAACTGATTGTGGGTTTATTAAAAATAGATGTTAGAAAAGTGTTGTAGGAATAGCAAAGAGAGAGCCTTGCACTGTAAAGTGTCATTCATGACTGGATGACTGTTTCTGCTAGAGATGAAGTATGATGTGTCTCTTAATCACACATCAGTAGCTTATATCCAAATATTTTAAGACTACTGTACATGGAAAGAAACTTTTCAGCTGTGCACTTCCAATTTGAGTAAAATGCCATCAATTTAAAACATTTTGCTGTCAGCCAGTTCAGCATGCTTTTTCTTTTGGGGCATCATCTACATTGACTGTCAGGAACCTTCCTCCACACAATTAGGCAAAAGTTTCTTGGTGAGAATATTTGGTGTCTTCCATGTGATTTTAACCTTATTTCAAATTTCTGAAACACTGCAAACATCCCAGAAAAACTAATGTTGTCTTTACTATCTAACAGGACTGATGATTTTGACATGTTAGATCACAGCCTGTATAGCAGCAGATTGAGTTTCAACAAAATGCCCCCCGTTTTTTGTTTTTGTTTGGGGTTTTTTTTTGTGGGTGGGGCGAGGGGGAAGAGTTGGTTTGTTTGTTTTTGTAATGTAAGTCCTTAGGTAATTAAGTTTAAATTTTTCTCTTCCTTTCTGTCTTCCAGATAAATCCATTCACAAGCAGCAATACAATAAAAAGTTATTTCTTACTTTGATCTTGTTTAGACATATCTAATCTTGAAATTGGAAAGTTTTAACATAATTTAAATATAAGCTGGAAGATACTATTAATATTATGCCATAGTCAAATAAGTTAAATCCTAAGTCTTTGTATTTTTTCTATGCTATCTCACATAAGACTTTTTGATATTTATTTAATATTTATTTTCTAAAGGCAGGAGCATTATTTCAATAGCATGGATTACTGTGCAGTCTTCACAGAGAACACTGCTGCAAAGGAAATATCTTTTTTCGAAAAAATATAGTTCACATTATAAGTAATTGTCTTGGGAGTTATTTCAGTAGTTCATCATCATGTCATCATCATATTACAAAATTCCTAGTTTTGAAATTACTGTTCTTCTAGCCTCAGTTTGCAGCTGTAGCCTGCCAACAGCCATCAAGCCAGTACACAATGTTCAAGCTGTATAGAAAATCGCCAGAAGATCTCAGAAATAAAGCTCATGAGTATAGAATGTTTGATAGAAGTCCATGGATAAGAAATTCTGCTTTGACTTTGGCATTTTTTTTTAATAGAAACTTGTATTTCTGAAAATATTTTGGTTTGATGCATTTCCAGATTTCTGTAATGATTTTCTAAATGACTGGTTAAAAACCACACTTCACCTACAAAGAGTACTGAGTTGAGATAGACCCAAGAAATGGAGTTCCAAAGAGAACCTGAGTTTTTCTGAAGCTCAAAATGTGTCAGGATGTTGCGATTGGAGTATTGTATGTTTTCAGATAATAACTTCAGAAATGATATTCCAGATCTTCTTAGTCCTGGGGCTGAGTCAGATGTGGTCATGGAAGAAGGGAGTGACGACAATGACAGTGAAAGAAACAGCGGTTTTATAGATGACATGGAAGAATCTATAGCTCATGATTCTGAGATGTCAATGACAGGATGCCATAGTGACAGCGGGGAAATGCAGGATGCTGATCCGGATCATGATGAGTCTAACAGGATGATCAGGTGAGCTGGGGAGTGAGTGTACCTTCCATCTTCTTTTGTATTTATTTTGAAGTATCATCTCTAGGGTTCAAGGGGGAATATACATGGAGATTGTTCTCACTGAGAATGGAGAGAGCTAGTGACATGTGGTGGTTCTGAAATTGCAGTGAGATTGCTTCACTGAATATATGCATTAGGAATTTAAGAGAAGCTTAAAAATTATTGTCAAGTTGAATTAGCAGCTGAAAACTGATGCACCTGTTTGTTACAGGTCTGTTCTCTTATTAAAATTATGTTGTGAAACTATTTGTGCATGAGCAATAGAGAACAATGTTTTCTTTTTTTTTTTTTTTTACTTATTTATTTTGACAAGCATTTTTTTCCCTGACTAATAGTGCAATGCTTGGTCATTGAAATGAACAAAAATAAAAATTAAAAAAACCTATGTAAGTGGCTATGGTATAATCGGCTCTAATTGTTTGCATTTTTAGATGCCTTTAGAAAGAAGGAAAGTTTGACAAACGTGAAGTAGTAGTTTGAAGCAAGTTACAAAATAGATTAGTGGTTTGAAATGACTAATCAGAAGGGAAAATAGGAATTGAATTGTGCAGCTTACCTCAGAAGTGTCTGAAGAGAAGAAAACATTATTCACTTACTGGAACTGTACAGAATAGTAGGGAAGAAAGTAGGCATTATTCATTGTCAGGGAACCTAAAATGAATTAAGATCCTTTTAGCTGTAATTTCCTTGATGCAAGGGATCTGTACCTTGAAGAATTATAGAATATGTTTCTTTCTCAGGTCCCAGTTTGACCTGCAGTTTCCTCTTTTGTTTTGCTTATTAGGACCCTGTTTCCGTAACACGTTTCCCTTAGCTCTCTGTTAGTAACATATACCTGTTGCACTAATAGAAGGCAATCCATTTCAACAATATGCAGTTTTACCTTCTGCAGCAGTGAACTGTTTTTCCTACTGGCATATTCATCTGCATAGACACTGTATATAGACACCTTGTATCACTGGAATATAAGCCTGTGCTTATATCACAAAATCAGTGTCATATAACATTTCGAATGTCCAAGTTGTATTAAATGGACAGCACTGCAGGTTTTCAAAATATAAATATCCAATTATAACTAAAAAAACATTGATAACCAAGGTACATGTTTTACTTACTTGAGGGGCATCCCTGTATTTCCAGTACTACTTTCCCCCAGTTATTTCTAAGGGTAGTCTCCATATTCATGAATTATTTTTAAGTGATCTATAAAAGGCAAATAAAAAGGAAACCTCTTGTCAGTACAGACAAGAATAGTTAAATAGGTACTGCAGATCATTTGATCATTTTTAGGCAAAAAAGAGATGTTAACTGCATGTTACAGTCTTACTGAAACTTTAAAACAGCGCATCTTTTGCATTTTGATTGGAAACTGCCAATTCATAAAATGTTTCTTATTTCCAGGATGCATTACAGTGAAGCAGGGCCATCTGCAGACATCCGCAGTCAAAATAACTGGGAAACTTAAGATATTATTCTTTTCCTGGGCAGTTTCTGCCCTTTTTTTGTTGGAGTTTTTGCACTAATAGCTTTGCCAGCAGGACAAAGAGCTCTCTGCACTGTGTTTTCACATACGGCATCTCCACTTAAAGTTCTGCCAGAAATAGCTAAGCATTTCGGTTTAGGATTGAAGCAGATTATGAGTCCACATTCCATTATGCAGAATCTGCTTTAAGAGTGGTTAACTCTAACAGCAAGGAAAGTGGGAAGATGGGCTTGGTTGCTTCTTACACCTCTCCAACTAGATATTCCAGACTTTATCTGATGGTGCTATCAGGCATACTGTCAAGTTCCCATGCCTTCCCAACTTACTGTGCGTCAGCTCAGTTGTGGGAAGTTTCAGTGTGCATACATGAGAGTGCAAGGTAATGAGAGTGCAAGGCAATGGGACTTCACTTTAGGTCTTTAGGAACCTTTCTCTTAGAGGTTCCAGCAAAGTCTCTGCTGTGCCCTGCCAGGGTACGTGCAGCTAGGCAGCTGGCACATTTTCTACTCCGCAAACCGTCATCACTCCGTTGTGTGTTTGAACGCAAGAAAGATCACAGGACAGTAATCTGATGGACAATGTTTACTTAGGTTATGGGAGATTCAAGATCAAGTACTGGTCTGAATCATGAATAGCACAGGCTTGAGTTATGGCTCCCACACCCTAGCTGAGGCCCTAGTCATTTACCCATCTTCTTAGGTCATCTTTAGGAATATTTTGTGGGGAGAGAGAGAGAGAGTGTGTGTGTGTGTGTGTGTAAGTGTTCAGAAGGTCTCTGACATTCTCCTGGTGTAGCATTACAATTTCTTTTCTTTGTAATCTCAAGATAACTTGGAATGACAAAACAAAATAGGGTCCGGTCCAGGTCTGATAGTGATGATAAATATAAATGTGGATATCGGATATATACATATATATTTTCTGATTTAAAGGATTTTTTTTCTTTTTCTCCAAAGTTACCTTCTTTTTAAAAGCCTTTATTGATTTATTCTTAAGCCCTTCAACCAGCAACAATATTCCATTAATGAGAGTGGTACAATCTGTGAAGCACACAAAAAGGAGAAGTAGCACAGTAATGAAGGAGGGTTGGATGGTTCACTATACAAGCAAGGACACACTGGTAAGAAATGTTAAAAAATACCTGTCTTACTCTACTTACTATATGATAGTGCAGAATCAAATCCTAACAATACTTTGATAATTTACAGTCATTCATGTAAGGCATTTTTTTGCAGTATTTGTGATTCCTAAAGTCCTTACTCTTGTCATAACTGAGGACTGGCACTGCTTGTAAGAAACAGGAGACAGTTAAAACACACAAAAAAATCTGAATATGTCAGTTGCATTATGATAGGCAGCCAAATATGAAGACATTCTGAAGGAAGTAAAAAATAATGTTAACACCTTAGGGGTTTTGGAAAGTAGCTTTGCCTTCCAGCTGTAGTCTCCTAGCTATCTTCCTGCAAGGTGAATTGAGACTTTTGTAAAATAGATTTAGCGTAGAAAAAAGTTATTTTCATTCCAACCTGCTAAAACAGGAATAAAAACTTCAGTATGTGGCCTTCTGAAGTGAGCTGAGGTGTTACAACTGATACAAAAAGAAAGTTTAATTATTTTAGCAGCATACCTGTAGCAAATTGTGCTGAGTGTAATGCCAACATCGAAGTGACATTTTAAATCTTTAAAACTTGGACAATTTGAACGGAGCTAGGTTATTACCGAAACAACAGAGGGTGGCCCTATAAATCCTAAACTCAAATATAAAGTCCTCATAAAAATCTTGTAACAGCAAATGAATCTTTATCGTTCACAATTCATCTCTTCAAACTTAAGCGAAACATTTTGGAAGCGATGCTTTTGAGAAATGAACATTTCATTAATTTACTTGGAAAATGCTAGAAAGATTTTTCCCTTGTTTTTCATTGCAGAGGAAACGACATTACTGGAGACTGGACAGCAAATGCATTACACTTTTTCAAAATGATACTGGAAGCAAATATTACAAAGTAAGGAATATTTTTCAGTCTCTCTTTTTACCAGCAGAATATAATGACTAAATTGCTGAATTAATAGTTACTTACTAAAAGTACACTAGTATTATAACTTTGATCTATGTTTGTTTTAATTATTTAAGCTGTGTATGTGTGTTTTGCCTTTCACAAAGGCAGATCAGAAAGTTGTTAGCTAACAAGGACCTGTAAAATACATGTTGTGGAAATGGAAGGTTTTTATACAGGGGCAATTCAGTACCAGTGACAAATTCTGCCAAGAAACTCATCTGACATTCTTTCATTCATAATACAAATTCTTTCCAAACAATTAGGTATAGTATGTATTATTTTAATTCTGTCCTTTGGACATTATGTTGTGATTTTGATTGTAAAAGATTGTTTTAATGCTTATATCCTTTTACCTGAGGCAGTTAAGCTCCTCAGGCATTACTGCAATAAGTTTTAATAATGGAAAGTATATTTTTCATACGGCTTCCTCTCATGAAATATATCAGTGAAATGTGCCCTAAGTGCTATTCAAGATGAAACAACAAAGTTTACACCTATGTAAATGGTGGATTTGGAATCTTAACGCTGAATGATTTATTCTGCAAATAATTTATTGCAAATAAATTTTATTAAATAAGGAGTCAACAGGTTTTAATTTTCTAGTGGAGTTCTGTTGATATAAGAATGATCCTGCTCTTTTCTGATGGCCCCTCACTGCTCTCTTTGATAAGTTTAATTAAATAATTAAAGTTCTACTTGGTCTTGGAAAGAAACATTTAGTATTTTACTATCAACAGTCCTCTGTGTCATGGAGTTTCAGGTTACAAGAACCTTTTTGTTTGTACAAGAAGCATGTGGTTAAAAGCAACAGCTAATATCATAAATCAGTTAAAGTTCATGCTTTAGTTTCATATGTTGATAATCTTTACATAGAAAGTAAAACATTTTTTTCATTTTAGGAAATCCCATTGTCTGAAATTTTGTCTCTGGAACCTGCAAAAACTTTCACTTTGCTGCCTCAGGGAGCCAATCCTCATTGTTTTGAAATAAGCACAGCAAATATAGTCTATTATGTTGGAGAAAACATAGAAAACCTCTCAAGTGTTCCACTGAATAACAGTGTTATCACCAGTGGTATTGGCATTGATGTGGCACGAATGTGGGAGATGGCCATACAGCATGCCCTGATGCCCGTCATCCCTAAAGGGGCATCAGCTGGGTCAGGACCCAGCCTGCACAGTAAGTTTATTCATTTCCTCTATTTCAGATAACTAGAGTCATATCACAAATGACATTGCTCAATCTTCTGCACACGTTGAAAGAAAGTATTGCACAGCTAGTAAAGGCTATTCTGTCGTGGCTTGTCACTTGTCTGCATATTATTTTAAACACTACAGTTTCTCATCCATGTGTTTCCAGTTTATAATAGGACATCTGTATTAATATACAAGATGCAGATTTGTTAGTGAGCAAATAGTTGTTACATTAGTAGGGCATCTTATCCACATTTCTGTTGCTGACATGAGTAATAGCCTTCTTGTGCAGAGGCATGAAGTTTCCTGAGCTCCAGTTGGGAATTGATAGATTTTTCCCATCATGACTGTAATTTATGTTTCTAGCTATCTGCAGAAGCAGCTCTTCACTCTTCAGGTCACTGCAGCATAGATGATATGCTCCCTTTCATCACATTTGGCTGTACAACTGCCACAAACATTGTCTCATGCTGAGATGAAATGAGCTCAAGTGTGAAGCACAGCTGTTCTAAGCACAACAAGGCATGGATGTTACCCAGGACCAAAAGGACTGAATATTGTCTTTGCCTCCAATTTACATACCTTTGGATAGTTCTCTAACAAAGATGACAGCTTATGTAAACCAAACATAAAACTCGTTTAAATCTAGCCCAGGTACTGATAACGAAGTAGCACAGAGCAAACAATTCCCCACTACTAGGCATGTGCTGCTGTGCTTCCTCTGCTATGTGTACTCAGCCTAGTCAGTGTAAAGCAAATTTGGGTATGTCTACACAATTTGGATTAGACCTTTTGTTGCAATATACACCCACTTTAGCACTTGACATCTGGATGCTATTAATGCAGCGCAAAATGCTAATGAGACCGCAAGCCCTTCAGAAACCAAGTAATACAACAGGCTGTGGCATTACGTCTCCAGGCACAACAGCTCCCATATCAGATTAGATCAGCTCTGTCCTTTGCTTTCTTGACTGGGTTTCTGCATAAAATAGTGTCAAATTCTGGGTGTCATTTCAATCAGGCTAGTTGCCTAGTGCCCCTGGTTTGAACCCAGTGTAGCTAAACAAATCACCTAAAATGCTGGACTGGGAATGACAGCTGTCTTCTCTTCCTCTTGTGAAGTTTGAAAATTTTCTTTACAAGTTAATAGTTATCTTTGGGGTTTTTGTGTGAAAATTAAGGTTGTCTGAGACCTTTAGAACAAATTCCTGTGGGGAGTGAGAATGATAGCAACCTTCTGTCTTCTGCTCAAAGTGTAAGACTTGTCCGTGTCTTTCTCCATATTTTTTTTCATGTAAACACAAAGCAGTACATACATTTGAAAACAAATTGGCAATGATAAAAAGCCTCTATGTAACTGAAATATTCCATTCCAAAACCAGTCTATTCCTAAGGAAAGGATGAGGGAATAAGCCATATGGGGCAGAAATTACTTATGCTACCTACTGCACCTGAGAGAGGTGCTGATGGCTAGTAGTGAGTGTCTTCAGTGTGTAATACAGACTTTGTAATAGAGGACACTTGTTTTGATGAGGCTGAAATCCATACTAAGAAAATGAAGTCAGCATGAACAGGATTCTAGGCAGAGGTAGGAGACAGAAGCAGCAGTGCTCCAAAGAACCATTCTTTCCTCCCCAAAATGACGTCTTTTTGTAGTACAGTGAGCAATAAGCATATTCTCATGTTTTATTGAACCCCTCGGTAGGTTTGTAGTTCAAAATGCTTATGGCAACATCCTAAGCTCTGAATTTGTAGAGTTTGGATCTGACGTTTGTTGTATTAAAGCACGAGTGCAAGTTTTTGTTTCTGTTATGTGTTTTAATAATGTCTCTTAAGCCAGTTGAAATGTATATTACTTTTAACAGTATGCAGACCAATTTGAATGCATATTGGCCTTCATCTGAAGAGCATCAAATACATTGTAGGTGACACTATAAATAAAAAATATTATTAAATCCACTAAATAAAAAGATTACCCTAGTCGCAGTTATGTTACTTGCATGAGATACAAAGCCCCAAAATAGAATGGAAAAAAGCAATAATAAGCTTATAAATGGGAATTATGAGATTCCAGTATTAAAAAATTAATAATGAAATTTATAATTCTGTTCTTTTCCATACACTGCAAAACTGTTGTTCAAGTCACATATTTGTGGGCTGGTGTAATTTTATACTGGCTGGTGGATGAACAAGCTGACCTAATTGGTCCAATTTCTAGAGCTGTCAGTAGATACTGATGTAATGTAAATGTCATTTCCTATTACTACATGTTTGAACTAAAAGCACAGCAATGTAAAGTACATTTTACTTTCTTCCCCAGGGGATATATCCATCAGTATTTCTGTGTCAAACTGCCAAGTTCAAGAAAATGTGGTGAGTGTTCTTTGAATGCTGGTGCTAGACATGCTATGATTAAGCTTGCAAAGTCATTGATCTGCTTTGCAGAGAGGAATGTTAGAGGAGTTCCCATCAGCCATTTTTCACTTGCTTTGTAGAAATTAACAAACAATTAGCTTTGCTAACTTTTGAGAAAAGTCATCTTCATGGTACCTTTTCTTAAGACACAAGAGTTACATATGGGTAATTTCACTTAACAAAGAATTTAACTATGGATCCCTGCAGGATGTTAATTACCAAAAGGACAAGTGAGCTGTAGAAGTTATTAGTTCATGGAATTTGTCAGCTGAACTTCATAGAGCTAATCACAAGCCTTGATAAATATACTATTTCCTGTCATCACTGAGAGGTCAGATATTCTCTGTTGCGCGAATATGAAACTATCCGAAGGAAGAGTTACATATGTTGTTACACATACGTAAAGAATTCTGAGTTTCTTTTACACTAGCACTGTTAGACACAGGACATGCGGGCAAGGTAAACGGTCACACTGCTGGTTTTCTGTCTCGTGGGCGGAGGAAGTAAACAGGACTCCCTGTAGCCAAGTAAAGCTTTGGGGCAGCTCTGGTATTTGCCAGAAAAAGGTTGCCTGCTAGGGATGTGTCCATTTGTTTCCTAAGAAATAGCAAGACAGCCTTTATTATCAACTCCTTGGCATTCTTTTACTCTTAGTCGTATATGCTGCTGGTTAAATATCAGGAAAATGAAACTGAGCTCCAAGATTTGAGGTTTGTTTGGGTCTCCCAAATGAATCTTTTAACAGCTTGTGCTTTAGCCTGTGTTTAGGCACTAAGAAGTAGTGAGACGTGAGACTGCCTCTCTGGCACGGATGGAACATTTTACATCTCTCAATGGACAAACACAAAATGCCAAAACCCAGAACTGCTGATAATCACAAAGCTTTCTGTAAACTAAGAAACCACTTGCATTTCCGTGGCTGACATGAGCTGACGTAGGAACTTTTTCAAGAAAATTTTTCATTCGTAATGTCTTCCTCTTCATGAAACCCAGCAGTCATTCCTAGATCTGGGATCCTGGGACATCTGGGTAGAATGTTGCTTACAAGACCCTCTTTATTTCCATATGAACTTTTGTCTTCAGGTTTCACAAAGTTTAAGTATAATACCGTGTGCTGGGGGCTACTTGCCTGGAAGATGGCAGTGGCTGAAACCTATCAAAGATTCAGCAGCTTTTACAGCAATTGCAGTTAACATGGCTTTTAAGAAAATCTGCGTGAATGTTTTTGGCAGATAATATATTTTGAAATGTACTATAGTAAATGTATGCTAATTCCCACTAGAAAAAAGCAAATGATACACAAATTTTGTTTCCATACCTCATGGCTTAATATTTGTTATGTTTATATAAACAGGATATTAGCACTGTATACCAAATCTTCCCAGATGAGGTGTTGGGATCAGGACAGTTTGGAATTGTTTATGGAGGTAAGACTTTGGTGTGTTGTACAATTATGCTTAAGATAGAAAATTTCTTGAATGATGGAAGTATTTGGACTCTGAAATGTTTTGTTCCAGAAATTAGCTGCCCATTGTTTTATGTAAGTAGTATTCTTTAAACAGTGAAACTGGTTTTTGTTGACAAAGTCTTTTTGTAATTTGAAGTTTTCTACCCAGCAGTGGGTCGGTGTATATTAATAGCTTCATATTCTCTATAAGTTCTATTAAAGAAAGTGCAGAAAACTGTTCTTTTTGAGAACTATAATGGATGAAAAAAAAAATTTCTTTTTCCTGTTGTTATTCTTGGTGTGATTTTGTGAGCTTTTTTCTTTGTTTTTCAGTAGTTTGTTATAATTGTTTCTCTTTTTTTATTTTTTTAATCCATTTTTCCTCTCTTTTTCCTCCTTTTTTTCAGCAGTTTTTGGGGGTGTATTTAGGTACAGCTGTTGTTTGGACAGTGTGAAGTGAGAACTAACAATAAATTTCTCACTGAAGAATCTCTGTGGCTCTGATAAACCTGGGACATGCACACACATGCCTAAGGGCGATCACCTATTTCATTATTTGCTAGGCTGGAGCTACTATCAAAGGACTAAGCCTACAACCTGCCAGTTGCAGAGAATACAGCTTAGGTATATGAACAAGCATATAGATATAGATATATGAGAAATTTAACTTTGCATCTTTATTGTTGAAATGCAGAGCTGACTTTCTCGTATGTCTGTTTCTTACATGATTAAACAGCTTTGTCAGGTGATAATAAGAAAAATTCTCTTGTCAAAGGGTAGAAAGAAGGGAAATGACAGAAAACTTTTAATGACTTAGTGGTTTAATTTGCTGCAAACCTGCTCTGAGAATTACTTGGTTGTGGCCATTTGTACAACCCAGTGAAAGTGGAACACTGTTCAGAATTAATCATGTTAATTGATAGAGGCCTTTTGTTTTATTAATGCAGGAAAACATCGCAAAACAGGAAGAGATGTTGCCATTAAAATAATTGACAAACTAAGGTTTCCAACTAAACAGGAAAGTCAACTTCGTAATGAAGTTGCAATTTTACAGGTATTTTCTATTCTTTTTTACTGTATTAACTCCATTTATACATTTCTATAAATACCAGATAATATGATAATTATTTTAATTTATAATCACTAGTATTTTTGCAAAAATAATAAAAAATACTAGGTTTTTTGCTGCTTAATCTGCATAAACAGCCAAGACCAAATGTATTGGCAAAGTCACGTTATGAATTACAATTTCTGCAGTTTTAAGCACCAGGCACGACAAGGAAAATGTATGTTTGTTAAACTAATTTGAAGTTCATCCATTCTCTTGTATTGTCCCTAGAAATTTCATGCCTGTTGCCTACAGTTTAGGCACACGGTTTAAATTATGAGATACTGAAACATTTAGGGGAAATACTGAAACTGGTTTAGGGGGGTCTGAAGACTGGCTATGTAATGATAAAACCTACTGATCATGTTGGGAAATCTAGTGCTGTATTTATCTTTAATAGAATCTTCATCATCCTGGGGTTGTGAATCTGGAGTGTATGTTTGAGACGCCGGAAAGAGTGTTTGTTGTTATGGAAAAACTCCATGGAGACATGCTGGAGATGATCTTATCCAGTGAAAAGGGCAGATTGCCAGAGAGAATAACGAAGTTTTTAATTACTCAGGTAAGAAATTAATTATAGACCTAGAAGGAGTTTTGAGGTCAATTATTATCACTGTTTCTTACATTTTGCTTTTGGCATAATTTACCTACCTGATTTACGAAAGCCTGAATTGTAATATCAGGGATGGTAAGACAGCTTTGTGTACATTATCTGATAGGTAGGAAACCATGAAGAGGACCTAGAACTAGCCACTTGTACAGCTCTCTGGCTACTGGATGGAAGGGCTGTCAAACTACAGTTTCTCATGTGCTTGAAGGATTAAGCACAAGAAGGGGATGCGAAGTACTAACAGCAAACTGTTGAAGACCTACACAAAGAAATTTAAGCCTCTTCAACAGCCCCATGCCTAACCATTGCAGTTCGTCATAGGCACTTTTGTGCATATTTTCTGTGCTGAAATTGGATCTTGGCACTACCTCTGATTAAACAAGTCTGTTTTCCTGTATGACTTCTGTTAACAATGTGATCTGGGATTCTTCTTGTTCTTCCTGTTGTCATATTATCATATTGATTCTTTGGCTGCCCATAACGCTGGTTTAATTTTAGATACACTATTGAGTAGAGAGCCACCTCAGAGTCAGGGCAGCCTGTGTTTCGGCAGTCAGGAAAAAGAAAGGAGCAGGAACAACAGTGTTACGGTGGAAGTTTATTATTTGGGTGTCATGGTTTAACCCCAGCCAGCAACTAGGCACCATGCAGCTGCTCACTCACTTCCCCCCCACCCAGTGGGATGAGGGAGACAATCGGGAAAAAAGTAAAAAGTGGGTTGAGATACATAGTTTAGTAGGACAGAAAGGAAGAAAGTAATAATGAAGATGATGATAAAGACAGTTTAACTGGACAGAAAGGAAGAAAATGATGATGATGATAATAACAACAATAATAAAATGACAATAATAATAATAATAATAATAAAAGGATTGGAATATACAAGTGATGTACAATGCAATTGCTCACCACCCGCTGACCGATGCCCAGTTTAGTCCCTGAGTGGTGATTCCCCCCAGCCCCACTCCCCCCAGCTTATATACTGGATATGACGTCACGTGGTATGGAATACCCCGTTGGCCACTTTGGGTCAGCTGCCCTGGCTGTGTCCCCTCCCAACTTCTTGTGCCCCTCCAGCCGCCTTGCTGGCTGGGCATGAGAAGCTGAAAAATCCTTGACTTTAGTCTAAACACTACTTAGCAACAACTGAAAACATCAGTGTGTTATCGAAATTCTTCTCATACTGAACTCAAAACGTAGCACTATACCAGCTACTAGGGAGAAAGTTAACTCTATCCCAGCTGACACCAGGACATTGGGGTAGAACGTAGCAGTTTTCAGGCTTTCATGGGCAAAATTGCCACCAGCTTCAGAATTTGGTTTCTTGCCTTCCCAGGTTCATTCAGATTCTTCACCATTCCCTGCTCTAATGTAGTGGGAAATGCTGCCAGCCCCTGACCAGACACAAGGAATGGAGTTAAAGCCCCAGGAACAGGATGGTTATCTGTTGCACTCCGTTGCCATGTTCTTGTGTGTATATCAGAATAAAAATACATGCAATGCTCCTTATGCTTTATCTCCTCAAGAAAATGCTTAAATTGAATCACTTAGTATTTCTGTGAAATTTCTTGAATGAATTTAGATCTCGAAGGTCATTTTGCAAATGTTTCTGCATCCAACGATTTCACACAAAAAAGTAAACAAGTACTTAGAACCTAGTTTTTAAAAAAATGTTTAGAATATAAAGTCTTTGGAGAGGAAACAATCATATTCCGTACAGTGAAACATCAAGAAAACTTAAGGCACAGCAAATAATAGATGACATTTTTGCTTTTTCTTTTTTTTTCCATCATAGACATTCTTGTAAAAGGTACATTCTTGTTGGACTCTTTCTCTCTACACCAGTCCTTCCTTCTCTGATCACTGATATTGTCTGAACAATATAAAACAAAACCAAAAACAAGTATGACATTTAAAACTGAATTTCTTTCTGATGTGTTTCTTCACAGATCCTTGTTGCTTTAAGACATCTTCATTTCAAAAATATTGTTCATTGTGACCTCAAACCAGAAAATGTGTTATTGGCATCAGCTGATCCTTTCCCACAGGCAAGTAGAAAATGCCCTTTCTTAAGATAAATTGGTCAAATTAGTAACTGTTAGCAATGATTATTTTATGAACAAACAAAAAAGTGATTTATGACCTGTCTGTATCTCCTCCAGGAACTACACAGAATTTTTAGATATGAAAAAACAGATCACTTATTCAAAAAACTTTCCGAAGACGACATGTTTGAAAATCCTTGCCTTTTGTCATTTGCCTAAAATATTCAACTAGATTTTCAAGTGTGACATAACTAATTGTGCGATTGTTTCTAATTTGCTCACCATTACAACACAAATTACTTATCTGGCTGATTTGGTCCAGATAAGTGACAATTTGCAAGCAGTCACTGGAAAGACAGTTATTTTTCTGAAAGTTAGGATAGAGCTCATGAAGAACAAGAGCTGCTTCTTTAATTTTATGAATTTAAATGCCAGGTAGATTGCAGAATATTTAAATACACTTTCTGGCTCATTGTTTTATTTCTCATTAAAAGGTATTTGTATCAGCTTCTGTTACCTTTGGTCTGCAGAGTTCATCTATAATCTCCCCCAGCTGCCCATATTCACAAGGGAGCGCTATTGATAATTTGTAAATAATACCAATATTAATAATGGGAAAGGAAGGATCCATACTGAGGCATTAAGTAAGAATTTTTAAGCAGCTAAATCTGTCCCTCTGAAGAAATCAGACAAGGTTTGCAGAGAGGCAGGGTCCGCAATACAGTAAAAGCAGAAGTCCAGGAACTAAATTTTATCAACTTGCTTCATTTAGGAAAAAGCCATAGGTAAAACAATTTTACTGTTTGCCGTGTTCTTATGCTATGAATGAATAAGTATTACTTTATATTACTACCTTCACCAGGAGGCTGAGCTGCTAGGCCCATCCAAAACTGTATTTATTTCATTCTAAGCTGTCCTGTTACTGATTTTACCATGGTTTATTCATGGAGTGAAGGAATAGAGGAGATGCAATGGACTGGTAATCTGGTCTAATGTCTTGGTGGAATAAGGGTATTCCTCTCAAAGAGGACTTTAAAAAAAAGTGTCCTCGAAGGAACAATAGAGATGCATCTTGCAACTAAACCATGATAAAAGTTCCTCAACTATGTATTTGATAATAAAAATAACTTCTGCCTTACTAGCGCTTTTTTCTTGAAACAGGTAAAACTTTGTGATTTTGGCTTTGCCCGAATCATTGGAGAGAAATCATTTAGGCGTTCAGTTGTAGGAACACCAGCCTACCTTGCTCCAGAAGTGCTGAGGAACAAAGGCTATAACAGATCTCTGGATATGTGGTCTGTGGGTGTCATCATTTATGTAAGCCTCAGTGGTACCTTTCCATTCAATGAAGATGAAGACATACATGACCAAATCCAGAATGCCGCTTTCATGTATCCACCTAATCCATGGAAGGAAATTTCTCATGAAGGTAATATCTGTTTGTGGCTGTTTTTATATAAATGCTAAAAAAGAGTAGTTGTATTTTGCTTTTATATTTTTTTTCCCTGTACATACCGGTGAAACAAAAAAAGATTTGAAATTTCAAGGTACCATAATGTACCATAATGTAATGTCTCTGGTTTTTGCTATCAGCTGCTTTAGACATTTCCTGCAGAGCATGTATAGACTGTATATGGCATAATCCTCTAGCATGAGATCTCTCCAGGAGGTGCTGAAGGAGGCACATAGCCACCTACAAATTGGGTTGCTGCAGAATCTTCCGGAGAACCTCAGCTGCCGGAACTGGTGTTGCTTATATTTACTTCTGTACCTCTTCTTTCAGCTCTAGTGCTTCTGCAGCCTTTTTCTCGTTCTACTTGTGACAGTAATTTAGTTTCCATTCAGTAGGATGCTGTACCCTGATAGTCTTTCTGTGGAGAAGGTAAAAAAGACTGAACAATTCCAAGCAGATGAGGTTTCAAGAACAGTGTGAGAAAGTGTCATAGAAGAGACTTTCTGCAGGGGGGAAGGCTTGGAGATAACCAATGAGACTTTTGAAACTAGAGTTCTGGTCTATGGCATCAAAGACTTTTGACAGTAAAAGAACAATGTGAATAATTAACTATGAACATCTTTAAAGAAGGTGAATGAATTCTAAACACAACTAAGTAGGGCATTTAACAAAAATATCAGTTCTGGTTTCACTAACAGTTTCTTGCACATCACAAACATTTTCAGGCAGCTTGATTTTTCTTTGGGGTTTGGGGGTTTTTAATCATTATCTTTATGTCCTTAGCTTTTTGCAAGATTGCTTCATAAGTCTTAAAGCAAAGGAAACATATTTATAAACATCAGATTCCTATCTTTTTTTCTGAATTGAAATATGTAACAAATTGAATTAAAATACTAGCATTTACAATTTCCGTTATTTACAGTACTTTTTTTCTGGGTTTCAGGTGACATGTTTAACTGACATGTTAAATGTAGCTTAGAGAAGTGTGCCTACTGCTTGCTATAGTATATATTATGGCCATGTGAGAGTCTCAGCTGAAAAATGCTTTGAGAGCATTGTCTGTTGGTTTACCTCAGTGGCAGATGAAGTTTGATGAGATCAGTTGTGGGGGGGGGAGCTATAAATCTGCACAATTACACACTGAAGTCCTCCTGAACCTCCACACACTTCTGATATGTAAGCTGACAGAATCTCTTGGCAGCAATGCTTCATCTGGCGCTAGAGATAAGCAAACAGCAATCAACACAGAAGAGGCTGCAAGAAATTGTCTCCCACAAATTTCTACTGTGATAGACAGAAGATCAATTTCTACATTCAGAGGTGAAGATTCAGTAGAGCACCTACAGAAAACTCACCTACTGGGATGCTATCTCTTCTTTTATAGAATCACAGCCTTCATTAAGAGTTAATGGATATCAGGCTGCAAACATACAGAATGGAGGGAAAGAACACACTTGAACAAATTACTAAGTTAAAATCTGCTTATACATTGTGATTTTATTATGTATTTTGAATTGCTAGCTGATGAGCCACTCTGTTGTGCTAAATGAAAATCTGAAAAAAAGTTTGAAAAGATCCATTATGTTTAACACAGGATATTGGAGTATAGATCTCTGTCCAAGTATTACTTGATAATACTGAATTTTAGAGCTCAAAATTGAACTCAAAACTCCAGATTACGTAGGGGAAATAAAGGGATGGTTTTCTCATGTCAGCTTCTCTGGTCCACACTCCTGCACAGGTCACAAGAGGGGAGGTACATGGGTCGTGTGCACCTGCTGGCTCCATCCAATTTCTGTTACTTATGACCACATAGCATGGTTAAAATACAAATCTGTACCCAGTGTCCTAACACATTTGATCTGGATTACAATTCTGAACAGTGCCATGATAATTGATGCTACAAGTGGTTGAAGCATTTGGGGGGAAACACAGATGATTTTAAAGATTTTATGAAGTTGCTTACTCAACATTGCAAATAAAAACAATTTGAAAAGGTATGTGCATTTAAATGTAAACTATGGTAACATGAAGCTCATTTCAAGCTAAAATACACTGGGGCTCATAAATTTCTCTGCACGAAGTGCTATAAATCTGCAAAATTCAGACAGAGAATTAGTTTCAATCCCAACAGGTTAGGTTTGTGCACTTGAAAATCTTCCTTTAGCTTGTCATAGGCTCTTGCAGCTTCCCAAACAGGTTAAGCTAATGAATTGGATATTTGCCTGCCATATCTTTTCCATTATTCTTTTCGCCAATTTTTCTTAATCATTAAACATTTTTCAACAGAAATTTTAAGACACATGACTATGATTATTTTTTTAATTTTTTAAATTTTCATATAAAAAGATCCACAATAGATTACTTGTAAAGGCACACTTGATTTCTAACTATTTCCTGGAATTTGTATTACAGCAGTAATTCTCCAAAGAGGGCAGTAATTATCATCAACTAGTTCTTCCACTCAGGCTTGTAAAGGAGTTATATAGCAGTGTGGAATGTGATGCTGCTGCAGAATCCGGCAAGATCTTGTAAATAAACATTGATCAGGCTATTTCTTTCGAGCTGGTATGACTGAAATTGCTGTCTTGAAGTATCTACACAGATATTTTCTTGCAAGAAGCATTATTCTTTGTTTTAAAATTAAAAGAAAATTATTTAAGTAGTTTTTACTTGTAAGAAGGAAAAAATGTTGAAGATCCAGCAGTTAGTCCAATTTAATTATTGACATTTAAAAACGTGCAAATATTTAAGAGAACTCTAACACATAATAAACAACCACAGTCTTCACAGAAGCCTGCAACCAAAATTTTGCTGCACTGCTATAGCATTAAAAAATGGAAACCAAAATTGATTAGGCAAGTATCATTGTTGCAGATAAAATAAATGCAAAATAAATATTATCTTTAATGCAGATAAGAAAGATCTTTTTAAAGTGTTCCGCTGTGTGAATTTGAAAAATAGGAGCCATTTGTCAAAAGTTTACCATAAGCAAAACTAATGTAAATATTCTTCTTTCTTTCTCCATTACTTTACTGCTTTCTTCTCATATGTCCAAAAGACAGTGCTGGGCCCAAGCACTCTTTAACAATGGACTCTATGAATTGTACATTACAGCTAGATTTTGAAAGTGGTACCTTCATCCAGAGACTATATTACATATCTCAGTAACAGCAGGCAGAAACTGAGAATTCAGTCAACTTAGAAGAGCTAGGCTAACATCTAAGAGGATTAGTATTAACTCTGATTTATGCATGCCAATAAAAATGCTCAGGTTCTCTGACCATATAAAATGCAATTTGCATGAATTTCTTCTTTTTTTACTGCTGAAGTGTGTCACTACTGGTTGCTGTGAATGCTCATAATATGATAATCCTAGAAACACTTACAGAACAGTGAGAAGTAGTGGAAGGAATTACATATCAATTTGAGATTAAAAAAAAGAAAAAGAAATAAATGTTTATTCACACCTGTTGCTATCTGTATGAACAATCCTGCTTGATACGCAAAGCAAGTGATGGGAGATAAGACAGACAACCTAAAGCAATAGATTGGGGAGGGGGGGAGGTTACTTCATTATGGTACCAGGTTAGGATTACAAACAAATGCAGCTGATATACCTGAGCTAGCTGCTGCTTAAACTGCAGAAACTCATTTGCTTGAAATTCTGTGTATGTACTTTTAGTGGAACTGTAAATGTTTCTAAAGTTGTGGGCTTTTTACCTTGTTATGCAATTTTCAGTTTAGATTAAGGGAAGTGATCATCAACCAAGTGTATTGCCAGTGTCTGTGCAACAACGATTTTATTAAAGGGCATATAATTTGTCGCAGAATGGCTAATGAAAGCAGTGTTAGGAATTTCTGCATGGCTGTTGCAAAAATCGACACTGAGGAAAGCAGAACAACGCTCAAACCTCTTGTTTCTTGCTTATGACTATTACTGTGTCCCAGGGAGCCAAAGTGGATGTAAAACTTACTGCAACTGTAGTTATTTCAGTGCTCTTTTCAGACCATTACTCATGTAAAAAGTTTAAGAATAGCTAAACTTAGTTATTGCCATGTTTACTTCTATTTATATTGTAATCAGAGAGGAATTAAAAGCTCAGATATTTTACTTTTTAGCAAAACCACATATTTCTTCCCATTTAAATGGATAGTGCACAAATTAGAGTGAATGGTGCTGTGTTTATCATCTCTTTGGTTTTAGTGCTCAGTAGATGCTTTTTCTGATATTGCCAAGCAACAGCATGTTAATTTGGGAGCTGGAATGCAGAGGGTAGCAAAACTCTAAAGGGAAGAAAAATAATGAGATAGGTCATACCTAAACATTATGTCTGGAAAAGCCACACCAGTGGTAAAGTAGCCTAAATGTTTGCATTCTGTGTTCTTTATTCAATTATTGGTCTTAAGGTAAAATTCAATTGGCTTTTAAAATTCTAAACTTCACTGCTGAGGCAATAGATTTGTAAAAACACATGACCCATAACAGTTTAAACTGCGTGATTATATAAATAATACA
The DNA here is from genome assembly GCF_900496995.4 of Aquila chrysaetos chrysaetos. Taxonomy (NCBI): domain Eukaryota; kingdom Metazoa; phylum Chordata; class Aves; order Accipitriformes; family Accipitridae; genus Aquila; species Aquila chrysaetos. The sequence continues at coordinate 32,111,999 of NC_044005.1, forward strand.
CTTAAAATAAAGTCTAGCAGGTTCAGAGCAAAAACATATGGGAAGAAATTGTATTTTGGAGGAAAAGTGTGTCATGAACACAATAGCGTGGTCTGTGTTAGTTTATTTTCTTGAGAATTACTTTTTCTATAGCACTTTATAGCAATTTTTAAAATAAAAAAATACAGTCACAAGCCAAGGAAGAAGGCAGAACCCATTCGAGGATAACATTTTTGAGTGTTTAATGTCTTTCAGCCACTATCAACAGTTCTGTCTTCTCTCCCACTCAGGAATGTGGTCTAGTCATTGACTATGACTTTCTTCTCTCCATAATGTGTCTGTCTGATGTCATAACATCTAGGTTAATCTCATCAACTCTTCCTGCTGAGAAATTCTAGCTTTTTTGTGTAATGCTTTGTCTGTCCTCTTCCCCCTTAAAATTTAACCTATAAAAACTAGGACCTTTCAATTTTTGTAGCTCTCAGAAATGTATTTTTTCCAAACTAATTATCCATTCAGAGCATTTCTGCGAGCATCAGTTCCCAAATCTTAGTCCTCATGCACAAAATCCCTTCTCTAACTTCACCAAACTTAATTGCTTTACATTTTAAGGTTTGTCAGAGATTGTGTGTGTGTACACACAGTCTCACAGATTCCTCCATAGGGAATTCTGATTTCCACCCTACTAAGCAGTTGCATTTTCCCACCTTTTTCCAATACCTTCTCTCTTTTGAAAGAATACTTCCCAAAAACAGAGTTTGTGTTTGTATGTCTAAATAGAATTGTAAGACATTACCGTGGAGATGTATTTACTGTGGTAAACTTTGGATATCTTGTAGAAAACCAGGTTTTGTCACAGCCATTCAACATTCCATCACCGAATCTGCTGTTTCTGTTCTGTCTTCAATGATTGTCAAGCCAGCTTAACTTTCCAAATTCACTGAATTGCTGTATGACAAGTTGACCTTAATTCAGACTTCACTGTGCAGTTTTGCTAGATATTCATACAGAAGAGTCTACTTGCAGAATTCTTTCCTATTTTATAGCTTTAAATTTCACATCTGTCAAACACATCTGTCAAACTGCCTATTTTCAACAGCATTACTGTTCGTTTCCAACTTTGACCTCCCAGTCCACCAAATTTGGATCATCTTAAAAGATTTATTTTGACTTAGCTACAGGTTACAAAAAATAAATACTGCTAAATATAAAGACAGAACTCCCTGGAGGATTTTGTGCCTGCCTGTTAGTGTATTTTACCTGGTGTGTCTTCACTGTGGTGTCTGGTCTTTTGAACTGCATGGTCCTAAAATGTGCTATGTCAAGCTTTGGATTATTCATGGTGCGTTTCATTCTGTTATGGAATTTTAATAAATCATTGTATTCATAGTTCTTTTTTCATCAGCTACCAACACAGCTATTACTACTAGCCTGATGAGAGCTATGTGATGTGCACACTGTTGATTAGGTGCTTCACATTACTTCATATTATTAAATAATTTGGGAAGAAGCAATGCAACTTCTTCCATGCATTAAATTTGATCATGGTGTGCCTGTTACACTGCTTTTGAGTCAGAAATAAATACCACAGCTGCCTTCAAGCCAGTATTTATTTAGACTTGTTTCGCCATAATGTGAATAGAAACTCTGTTTCACACATTAATGAGAAAGTCACATGAGTGAGCATTAAGTATGAGGAGGTCAAATGCATGTTACAGCTCAAAGATGCTCTCTACCTCAGTAAATGTTTAACTAGCTGTTTAAACTAAGGTCTTGGCTCTACTTAACACATGTTTGCTAGGATAGATTAGTATTAGAAAACCTCCCTTGAAGAGGTGCAGCTTATAATTGCCAAGGATTTCTTTTGATAGTACAGCTGAATCCATGCCTCTGAAAATAATAAGCTCTGCTAGCTGAAGGTTATTTTTTGCCAAAAATAACTGCATGTACACTAGAGCATTTGTCAACAAAGCTGTATTGACCAGCGGTAGGGAAGGGGTTTATATGTATGAAAGCATTATACCACTAATCAATAGAGCTATACTCAGAAAAATCCAGGGCCTAGGAAGTCTTAAGTTTTATATTAATGGCATCAGCTTAAATTTTTACAAGTGATGGCTGTGAAAGTAGTTAATATTATGGGTGTACTTCAAAAATTCTGGACCGAGTATAAATTTATTGTTAATTTAGGACTGCTTTTCTTGATATTCTTAAGGTGATTTATTTTTTATAACTTATACAAAAAGCTGAAGCCTGATTGGTAGAACTAAATGAATGGTAGCTTCATAGTAGGGTTTTCAGGTATTTTGTAAACTTGTGTGTTAATATGTGGGTCACATCCTAATTAATTTGATACTTAGAGTGAAAATTGTTACTGTGTCTCTACTACAATTAATTATTTGCCATACTAATAAACTCCCATAAGTAGTTCAGAAACATGAACGTCCTGACTCTGGAGGTTCTTTCCAGTAAAGTGCAACTAAAGAGCAATCTTTCCTAAAATTGAGGGGACATACAGCTTTTTAAAGTTGTATTTGAATCTTCCCATTGGGGATTCTGCTGAATGAGCACGTATCTAAATGACCAGTAGTCATGCTAGTGGAGTAGTTGGCTAGTTTATCCCCTTTAAGAAAGTCTCCAGCTGCTGGAACTTGATAAGCCCTCAGCTGGCTGCTTATGCTATCCTTAAACCGTGGGAAGTAAACAGGAGCCCATAAAAGTGTTAGAAAAAGCAGTACCATAATCCTTTCAGAACTTTCATTCAGGTTACTTCCTTGGTGATAACCTGTTGGATTCCCATAGATGATGTGCAGACCATAGGTGGTCTTTCTTAACGCTCTGCATTTATTGAATTACTGATTTTACAGAAGAATATTGTCAAACTTTATAAAGCTCTTAAAATGTCTGACAAGGATTACTTTAAAACCTGATTTAAAAAAAAAAAAATCAGTCTCTAGTGAAAATTCATAACATTTACTTCAAATTACAGTGTATTTGCTACCCTCTCCTCAAAACTGCTTTATCTTCCTAGAAGAAAATTTAATTTCCTAACAATTGGTGCCCCAGTTTGGTCTCCGGAATCATATTTGAGTTGTATGTCTAAACTAAATGTTAATACCTTCCAAATTTTTATCTCCAGTGTTTTTAAGCAGTATAACTCAAAACGTAATCATCAAATTATTAATTATATGAATATTTTTTTTATTAAGAAGTTGCGTCAACATGAATCTTACTGTTCATACATCTTGTATGAACTGTAGCCACACCAAACCATATTAGATAGTGGTTGTCAGGACACTATCAGGACAGGATGGTGTTTTTGTAAGCTGAAACAGAGAGAATAACCAGGATCTTTTCTCATTTGCTTTAAATAGTCCCACAGAACCCACCAGTGTCTGAACTTCTACAATTTAACACCGGTTAAATTCAGCATTTTCTCATTAACAGACTATTCCAGATCCCTGAGGAAATCCTTTAATTTTTCAGTTCCAGCACTCAGCCTGTCTGTATTGAACTCCCTAGCTTCTGCTTTCCTTTACACAGCACTGTCCTTTTGTTGCCTTGCCAGTACGTATCATTTGCATCTTGACTTCTGATACTCAGAACTCTTATGCTTGAGAAGTGGCCTTTCTTGGATTGCATGTTTTCCTGGTAAAAATAGCAAATGCTTTTTGCTGTTGAAACTCATGTCTGATCTCTCTCTTCACCTACATTTGAAAACTTAGAGTATTAAAGCAAATGGAATTGTATCAGATAGTTTGGGCCCTAAATCTTCATAATAGTCACGTTGCATTTGTGCTTATTTATGGCTAAGAGGCAAGTGATATTCGAAACTTTCCTGGCAAAAAGACCCCTAGATAAAGAACTAAAAACGAACACCAAAACTTGTTACAGAGACAGCGATATTCCAGTGGTGAAACAAGTGGACTACCTGTGTAAACTGTTCTGGAGAAGAATGATTGCTCAGTACTGACAATCTTAACCATCTAGTGAAGCTGCCTTTTCACTTTTGTCTTAGTTTCCTTCCCTATCCTTCTTTGTGTACCTTCTCTTGTGGCTGTTCCTAGACCAATGCCATTCTGGTCTGTTCAACAAGCCATTGGCAATTTTCCCCAAGAATACAAAGAATTATGTTATTACATGTAGTATGTCATTGTCCTGAAGGGAAAAAAAAGGGCAAAGGGGTCTTCATCCTGCTGTAACTTGAGGGAGGCTGAATAGCTATGTATAATTTCATCACTTGTAAGGCTCACGGTCATATCTGCTTCCAGTGGGTTGGAGAGAAGATACATAGTAGAGACATTATCAATACTCCTTGGCAGGAAGAATATTCAGTAGGTGCTTAGCAGTTTTAGAAGCACATCTTGGGAAACATGCACTTATATCTCAACAGTTGGCTGGTTGAAATCAATTCCCAGGACAATCAACTCTTTCATCAAGCTCTTGACCTATTTGCCAAACTGAGATTCATAGTAAATGATGAAAAATTATCTCTGAAGATCATATACACCTGAATACCTCTGAAGATAATAAACAAATGGGAACCCTATTAAATTCACATTCAGCACTGGCCTATTTATCAAAAGACAGACTGAAGTCTTACTGTAATTCTGCTGAATTTAAGGGTAAGGTGACAGTGTTGCAGAAGATGCTGATATCTGCCAATGCCCAGATTTACCACAGTGGGTAAGGACTATGTTCTCCTCCTCCAAGCATCAGATAAAAACAATGTCCACTACTTTTTCCCAAGTTATATCAGAAGTCACTGTATAACTGAACCATGCCATATGACTTGATTTTCCTGTCTCTTCCTCATGGCTTGGAACTTGAGAACTTATCTTACCAATAAAGAGGAAAAAGATTAACCCCACTATTTTGGAAAACAAATGAGTTTTCAGAACGCTACCATCTATCAGTAGTGGTCCTATTGGCTATCCACTGGCTGTCTGATCCCACATCCACTTCACAGACATTTTGAGAGGGAACAAAATAAACATGAGTTAGAAAATTTAGCATGAACTGTACTTTACACTAAGAGAGACAGTAGCTAAACACCTGTTTTTCCAGAACAGGAAAAATAAAATTAGGACCATCTGCTCCAGGAAAAGCATGGCTCAGAACCTCTGGCAATGTCGTCTTTGTCAGAAGCCTTGAGATTTGTTTTATCTCGTTCCCACAATTGCTTTGATTTCCAAGATAATATTCGGCACCAGGAAGTCAGGGCTACTTTAGTGATGGTCAGCTATTGCTAAGAATAGGTTTGTCTGTCAAACTTACTGCATACATCCAGATAGGCTGCCATATACATTCCCATTTTTGTGGGCATTGTGCTCATTGTGCTCTGCCTCATGGCAGAGACACACAGGAAGCTCTAGTTGGCAAATGAGCCTGGGGAGAGGAAGCCTGTTTTAAAAAAGAAAAGGTTTTCCATATTGCTGCACAAATACAACCTCAGAGATGTAGCAATTTAAAGAATTCTGTCCCATCGCCTGCTCTTAAAACAGACAAGATGATTATTCAGCTCCTTCAATACCCAGCTGGCAACAATGTCCATCTCACATTTCAGACCCAATTCCCCTCAGTGATGCCATGTTTCTGTGTTACTTTCAAGATCATCTTTCCCTGTCACCATGTTATAAACAAAAAATAAAGATGTAAACCAGCATACTTTGGACAAGCCAAGGGCTACTGTGATGAAATGGGAAAGTTGCAGTAATATTATAATTCCTTGTGGCCGGTCAATTATTCTATAACAATAAACTCCCCCAGAACACATGCTGAACATTTAGCACCACCTAGAATAGAATTTAACCTTACATGATACCCTCATTTTTTATTTTTTAATTTTTTTAAATGGTTTTAGTAGATGCATTCAAAGCTTAGCAGTCTCATCCCAGAGATTTTTCCAAATGGGTCACTCAGTGCAGTTCCATGCACTGGTCATTGACTCATGGGCCTCTTCTCTTCAGGAACCACAGCACACATACCTATAACCTCAGTGAATCATTGACTCCTTCAAAACCACAGAAATTAAGAAATTTGTAAAGAACCCCTCTCACCTTTATGAAACACCAGACTGCTGACTAGCAGGTAGAAGCAATGCTCAGTTCAAAAGAATAGTATTGCAAGACTTGTGACTTACAAAAACCGCTACTCAGTGCCTGGGAAGGTGCTGCTGTTAGTCATATAAAAGCGATACTGAGAGTCTCAGAGTAAAATATATGTATATGTGTGTGTGTGTGTGTGTGTGTATGTTTACTGTGGTACCTGAAGAATACAGTAGTACTCCCTTACATGAGATTTTTTTCACTTGAGCAGGAACTGAATGAGGATTATCTTCAGTCTTTGCTGTGTGCCTGCAAATGAACACACAGAAGTAGACGATATGCTAGCTAGCAGGCAACTGTTCAGTAAAACAGTTGTAATCCCATTAGGAAGGGTTGCATGGGTACCTTCAAGGACAGCAACATTGACTGCAGTTTGGAAAAAGCTGGAATAAGAAGGGATAACTTCTTACTACCACCATGTCTGTCTGTCTCTCTGTTTACATGTCCTAGTTGAAACAAATATATTTAAACTGACATTTTCCACTATTATTTCCTTTCAGCTATTGATCTGATAAATAATTTGTTGCAAGTGAAAATGAGAAAGCGCTACAGTGTGGACAAAACGTTAAGCCATCCATGGTTACAGGTATTGCTACAATTCCATGTTTTTTCTTATGCATTTAGGCTCTAAGTATGTAACAAATTTTCATCTTTAAGCACAGAAGAATCTAAGCAAATCTACAAACCTGAAGATGTTTCAGAGAGAACCTCATACTCCTTCACCAATTTACCTACAGATTCTCATTAATTTCTGAAGTATTAAATTCCAATACTAAACTCTCTCATGTTTTCAAAATACGCTACAAAAATATTTTATCTTGTTTGTCCACTGAGAACATGATGTATATAAAAAAACCCTTTATAGTCATTTGACTTGCGTTATCTCATTGCCTGGAGTCCACCCTGAATCACTTTATATTAAAGCTAATCAATGGGCTTTCACTTCACAGTCATCAGAAGAACTAGTGAAGTTGTATGCTTTCCAGGAAGATACGTTAGCCACCTTCAGCTGAAATTTTCAACTAAAAACTGAAATGTTAGGAATTTTTGAGATGCTAACAGCCACTGTCTTCTGCTCCTCCTATGGTAATTTTTTTATCCGGCAGCAGCCAAATCACTGCAAGTTAAAGACCTAAACCAGAGTCATTGCAGTGAACAGGCTGGGGCCGGCCCCAGGGCAGGGCATTGGGCCCCTCCCTGGGGACGGGGACAGGCTGAGGCCAGGCTGGGACATCAGGCTGCGGGATGTCCCAAGGGATCCACATTTGCCTCTAGGAAAGTAATCGTGGCACAGGCGTGGCACAAACAGATGCGTAATCCACAGTGCCAAAGGCATCGTTACCCACACTGAAAGCTGAGTCCTACTCCAGTACCGTATAGCTGCAACTGTTTCTCAAAGTAGAGGTTGACCTGCTGGCGTAGGAGGAAAAGGGCTGCAACCTCCCACCCTGCCCTCCGCCTTCCCCGGGGACTTTTCTCCTGGGCTTGCTTTCTTCCTCCCAGATTTCCTGTCATTCTTTAGTCTTTTCCTCCAAGACTGCTCTTCTCCGTGACAACCATTGCAGAATGCATTTGTCTGAGCCTTTGGGGACTGGAGAGGTGATCTGGGCTAAGGTCTGCAGCAAGGCTGCTGGCAGTCTCACATGATGGGACAGAGGCCTTCACCTTTCTGCATCCACTTTTATCGCTTGAGCAATAGTGAGTGGAGATGAACTAAGGCGAGGTAGTAGAGCGGCAGCTCTAGCACCATGGGTGAGATGAGTCCTCTTTCTAGAAAAGCCCAACCTTGAAATGCTAAGGAAAGAGAACAGTGGTGTGTGGCAGTGAGACTTAGAGATGATTTCTGAGAGGATGTCTATGTAAGAAGTGGGCCAAGGGATGTGAGACACTAAGGATGAAGGCATCCATGCATTTACAGCGTGGGCGCTTTCTGGTGCTTTGGCTATGACACCAGGGTTGTGTCTAAGGTTGAGACAAGGTGAAGCAGAAAAAAGAAAACTGGATACAGGATCGTGAGCAGAGGTTAGTCTGCGTGGGCCTAGGATTGGCTTTATTACTGCAGCTTCATGTATGCTTTGGGTGGGAATAAGAAAAGAAATTATTAAACTTGAGATACACTTCAGGCAGATCAGAGGCTGCAGAGCATGATGATCTAAACAGCATGAGTACCAAACCAGTTTCCAGCCTTACTGTTGACTGTCAAGATGGAGTTCCAAAGTACCTTGATGTTTAAATGTATACATCTCTGAGCACGCCAGTAATTGCCTAAGTTTGGAAAAGCAGGTTTTTTTCTAGCCCAAGCTGAATTCATATTGTGCACCATTATACTGAGATGGAACAACTGTCTTGACTATCTGAAACAGATCACTAGGATGTACATGTGTGTTTTAAAGATGTTTCTTCTTCCTTATTCATCTTGTGTCTAGTGTGAGGAACTGTTTTACTGCCATGCCTCATTTAGATATTATGGAAATCTGTAAACTATCCATACATTCTACAAAACAACATGTAACATCTCCAGACTACGCTTATGATAGAGTTTAATAAAATTAATTTATCAAGCAATCCTCTAGAGATAAAACCTATCTCTATAGGCAGATTTCATATTTATTAATTACAAGATTTTTCCATTCTGGAGCAATAGGGATGCATGACCTTTAGGTTGCCGAGTTAATAGCACTTTGCATAGTATTGGTAGTAGAAGGGAATGTCATTTATTTTAGGAAATTTAAAACTAATACTGTTATTCTATTTCAGGACTATCAAACCTGGTTAGATTTAAGGGAACTTGAATGTAAAATGGGGGAACGTTACATCACCCATGAAAGTGATGACTCCCGATGGGAACAGTATTCAGGAGAACATGGATTGCAGTATCCAGCACACCTTATCAGTCAAAGTGCTAACCATAATGAAAACACCAGGCTAGAAGAAACAGAAATGAAAGCCCTCAGTGAGCGTGTCAGCATCCTTTAAGTTGCATCCCCTATAATCTGTCAAAACACTGTGGAATTAATAAATACATACGGTCAGGTTTAACGTTTGCCTTGCAGAACTGCCATTATTTTCTGTCAGATGGGAACAAAGCTGTTATGCTGTTACCCTGTTGATGTATCTGAGTTGCCAAGACAAATCAACAGAAGCATTTTTGTGTGACCAACTGTGTTGTATTTACAAAAGTTCCCAGAAACACTAAACTTGTTATTGTGAATGATTCATGTTGTATTTAATGTATTAAAACCTGTCTCCACGGTGCCTTTGCAAACTAGTGTTTTTCTTACTTGAGCCTCATTTTGGTAAGAGAGAACTTTCCCATGAAGATCTGGGGGGGGGGTTGTGCATCGTTAGTATTGTAATTGTAAGCAAACTCTTGAAGAGTAGATTATAACTGCTGTTCTGTGAACAACTTCTACCATTTGGATACAAGCTTTATTTAGTGTTGAAAAAATAGAAAAAGCAAAAAATAACGAATTGCATAGCACTGTACAGTTTCAAATCGGATAACCTGTGTGTATGTGTTTGTGTGTTTGTGTATATAGATACACACACACACAGAGTATAACTTGCTCTTAAGCCTAAATGCCTTAGTAATGTAAACTGCAGCATAAGTCGGTTGTATTTCCCCTTTTCTTAAAGTATTCTTCTCTAATATGAATATTCTCTAATATGTACATTTAGAAGCTAAATAACTTGTTCACTTTGTGTATGTTTTCAATAAAAGTCTTGTTAAAATAGGTTCATTTGTTTAATCTTTCTGTTTAAAATATCCCTGGAGTGGCATCAGAAGTAGGTAGAGTAAATTAATTGATCATTGAGAAGCCCATGTGGAGATAGGTAGGAAAATGCTGCTGGCTAACCTGCCTACCTATAAAGCATATTTTGTAAGAACCTACTTGGACTGATTTTATATCATAAATTCAATCAGTTTTGAAACTTACTGGGGGAGTGGGGAAGTTGAGGACACACTAATGGGAATGTAGTTTTTAGAGAAGTGTGGTGCTTCTGCTTTTCCACTGAATTCTGTTGAACTGACAAGGTGGTATGGATCTCCCCTGCTCTTCTTCCCCTGAAAACTTTAAAGATACTAATTTTCATTTCTAACAATTACTTAGCGTTCCAACACTAACCCGTTTAGCTTTAACTGTGAGAGAGGTTCAGGCTGCACCATAAAACACGTGCCAGAGTGACTCAGTGACAAGCTGAAAATTATTCTATGCCACAGACTATCTCTGAAAAAAACAGCTGATATACAGGTATTGAAGACTGAGGTTAAAAAAGAAAAGATATATGGGATGAGAGGCAGAAGTATGCAAAGAGCAAATAACCACATATGATAAACCTCTACTGATCAAATCTTGGCTTTATGTTACAATCATGAGCTTTTCAGTAGATAAATCCATTCTTTCTTCAAAGAAGAGCGTTGTCCAGAGGAAATTTATTCCAGATACGTAACATGACCTAAGCCAGCAGAATTTTCCTTAGGTATTTTGCACCTCTACTGGACAGATAATGTGTACTGTAGAAGAAATGAAGAAAAGGCATGTTATTCAAACAGAAAAAATTATATTTTATAGAAAATTTAAAAGTATTGTGAAAAATTACTGATAAATCTCCTCCTTCCTGCCCACCTCTTTCCCCTACTCCCACTGCCAAAAAAGAAATCCTTTTCCACTTCAGCTGGACCCTGAAGGAAGCTGTCTGATAACACTGACCTTGTAACATGTTCTGAAACAGCTCTGGTTGGGCAGAGTTCAAATGCGTTGACTATTCTGCCATGCTGTAGTGTCTATATTTTCAGTAGGGACATTCCTGCAAGGCTAAATTTTGCTAATCGTTGGCCATTGTTTCTTTTTCATTCAGCCTTATTCTTAATCTCAAATCAGCTGTAAAACAAACATAAAAATAGACTCAGGCTGATTATCAAATTTCTGTCAGTAAAAGTGTATATGTGTGTGTGTATATTTAAAAGTGAGTCCACTTAGAGGTGCAGTGGTGGACTCATGGATATGTAAAGGTTATATTCTGTTCTTTAACAACTCCAGGAGTCAAGCCAAATTAACTAGCTTTTCTAAAAGGAAATTGAGGGAAATTATTAGAATCATATAGTCTTTGTTCAGATGCTGATATCATGACTGTTCATAAGGAGCCATGACCTCACAGAAGTGCTTTAATTTTGTTGTCTCACTCCTCTATGTTAACCACTAACAGAGATTTAGAGATCTGCTTTCATATTGATCAGTTTAGGTGAGTCACGATTTTATTAGTGGCTTGATTTACAATTAGTGTACCAGCGCTTGAGCAAAGGTAATTTTCAACAACACAGTTAAATTCTCAAAAATATCAAATAGCATACTGGCACTCTGTTCTCAAGTATGGAAACTAGTCAGGAGATTAAAAGAGAAAGCAAACTACTTTGCAGCTTGCAACAGCATCTCTAAGAAGCTGGGTGACAAAACTAAGTGCAACTTTTAATGGAGGAGGGACATTGAGTACTTACACTAAACCCCATCATCTGCTGATTTCTGCCATAACAATGCTTAGCATGCACAAGGGCTTGCTAAGCACAGACCTACATTGATAAACTTCTCATGGAGCACTTTTGATAAACTGTTTGCCAATAGGGCAGTTTGCCTCACCTGAAACTTGTCTTGTCTTATACCAGGACGAGACCAGATTCCACAATACCCATAATATACCACCAGTATTAATTATTAGTATTGAACAGCTCACATATGGGTGAACAAGGACCTCAGGAGCCTGCATAATAAAACCATTCACATCAATGCCCGGTAGGGAGAGGGAGATGTGTTCTCTCATCTCCTCCACAAGATAGCTCCCACAACACAGCAAAAGTATGAATAAATGACTACTCTGAGAAACTTTATGACTAGCTACTAAACACAATTTCAAAGGAACTCTTGTTTTATTACTAGGGGCGTATTACACTTTTTTTCCTCCCCTTGCCTGTTTCTTTGGAGCACTTGAAGGTTGCTTCATCGCTTTAAGGAACTTGTGCAAATATTCATTGCTTTTCAAAAAAGAATCTGCCATTAGCCAGTATAATAAATTAAAATTTTCCCTGCTGCCATTCAAAAATGTTGCACTGTGAAATTTGAACTGTTTGGAGTTCAGCCAGACAGATGAATTCACTGATTCCTAACTCAAAGCCTAAACGGAAACTTGCTCATCCAGATACATCAGCATCAAAGTGTACTGAAGCAAATCTGGGATTGTGTTGTCCTACATGATTTTCCTTTGCTCGTTTTACTCAGGAAAACGTTTTACTCGGGCTGCTCTGTAGTAATGTTTCCATGGCCTTTACGTTTTCCATTAGGCCAACAGTTCCTGCGCGTGCATCATGGAAGCAAAACCGACAATGGTTATGCTGCACGTAAATACCGACCTGAGGATCTGTTGATGGTATTTCCTTTTCTGCTGTGCTGCTGCGTATCATAGGTGTATCAAGCACGTGTACACATAGTTATACATCTGTAGACTTGTTTATTGTGTCAAAGCTTAGCTGTGGAGTGCAGAGACGTACCCAACACATACTTGGGAGCTAGAACTTCTAATTGATTCTAATGTTGCTGTTTTCACTTCTACCACCTTCTTTATTCATTCAGATACACTTTCTTTATCAAGTGTCTTGTCCAGGCAGTTTAACTAACTCAGCAAACAAGGTGAGCAAAAAGCATGCACTTGTGCAACTTGTACAGCTTAACTGTCATGCAGCTGCTCAGCCATGTGTGACCATCCATCCACACCTTTATGTTGTAGGATGGAAGGAAATTCCTGTCAGTGGGCCTTGTCTCCCACTGTCTCAGATACTGCATCAGACCTCCTTGTTCTCAGCTTAGCAGGATCTCTTCAAAACTAGTTGGATATTCTGCCTTCCCCTTTTCTTCTTCCTCCCTCCTCTTTCCCCTCTACACCTCACTACTGAAAAGCCTTCCTAGAATCTCACCTCTCCACTGGTTAGAAAGTTGTAAATCCTGACCTCATGGCAAGGCAACAACCATCTGGTTTTTGTGTCAACGACAGTCTGGTTTTGTTTGAGAAGTTAAACAAACCAGGTTATTTATTTTATGTTATTGGATAAATCAACACCTCTTCTGCACACCTGAACTTATCCTGGACAATGGAGTCACATAGGTGACATGGAAAATCCTAATAAGCTGAAAATAACCCCAAACCCTTACTGGACTAACGGCCACAGATGCTTGGCATCCCATGAAATCAGGGAGAAAGGAAAAAAAAGAAAACTCCTAGGGAAATTTTAAGAATTAATCACTAGGCAGATTAACCCCCATATACTACTTCAGTCCATAAGACAAAGGGAGAAAGATCAGAGCTGAGTAATCATTGATTATGGTGCAGTATTATTCAGATAGGTCTACCAAATTATTGACATCCTGGAAAGGCTCTGCTTCATGCAGATAAACCAGAGCCCTGTCCCTGTAGCTGTTCAGCACCCTGAACTTTGCTCGACTTACCACTTTCCTGGTGATACTAACTTCCCCCCCCCCAAAAAAAAAAAAAAAGATAGGCTATAATTTATTCTAGCAACAAGGGAAGCCAGCCATATACTGCACTGGCCACCTTCTACCTCATGACCAGACCTATGGCATCTGAACCAAAAGTCTTATATTCCTGGGGTTTACCGTGCATGTACCAGATGGGAAAAAGCTCAACCAAATAAAATGTAAACCAGAGGAACTGTCTTGGTAGATCAGGTACTTTTCAGTGGTGACAAATTTGACACCTGAATGAGATGCAGAGTTTCACCTTGCTTTTTCCTTAGCTCATTCCTAGCAACTGGAGCAAGTAAATGCTGAAATGAGGGTCTACTGGGTAAGCTAATATTTGTGCTTTTTACTGAACGTTTGCTTTGCTTTAGTGAAGAACAGGGAGCGCATATTCTAAGAAGTGTAAACTATTTTGCTGCCTTACTAAGCACATCTACAATCGTGAATGTCAGCTGTTCACAAATAAGAATTTAAGAAAAGTCTACTTAAGTTTCAGACTGAAAAGTTGCTATTTTGAAAGGTCCCATGAAATGAAATGTTTTGCTTGGGCATCCAAGCACTAAGGTCCTACACCCTAGGGTGTCCATCTCTGCCATGAGCCTGGAGGGCCTGAGGCCTCATGCTGCAGGAGTCTGCCAGGCAGGGTGCCAACCAAGGGAGCTACAAGGAAAACAGGCACAATGAAAACATGCCTCTAAGGCAAATACCAAAATCTGTAAATACGTGCGTGCTGCCAAAGTTTGACAAAAATTGGCATATTCTGTTGAAGTATTTCTATCCAGACAAACTATTTTCCAATATGAATTTATGATAGATTTGCCAACTACAACTTAAATAGTTTCTGATATAACTTCCAAAGTGAATAGTGACTTATTGGTGACAACCTCTTACACTTTTAATGGGGACTGATTTTTCAGAAAGTCCTAATAACTACCCTTTGAAAAGCAAGTAGTTCATTCTGGTTCCTCTGTTGACTTAGGCATACAAAAACATGAGTTAATTTTGAGCAGCTAGGTCACTAAATTTAATAAGTGGAAAGTATACTGACAGATTCTTAAGAAAAAATAAAAATTGACTTGAGGGACCTGGCTCACATTTACCAAGTAAACAGCTGCGGCAGTTTAAGATGTTATTATCTCAGCCCCCAGCTGTTTGTTACTGGTCTTACAACAAAGTGAAAATAGGACATTTCAACTTTTCTGTTGACACTCAAAAGCATCTAAGTGCAATTTTTATCTTAATGTTTAAGTTATTTTGCTGAATTGTGAATTAGAGCTGCAACATTCCATTCTGCCAGCTCTGCCACGGGGAGACATCTGCAAAAGGGCAGGAGGGAGAGTGAGGGTATTGCACTACTGTAGCCAGGTTTGCTAGAAGTCATGTGTCAGAGCCCTTAATTGCATTGCTCAAAAGTGAATCATGAGCTTGCAAGCCTGAATCCCTGAGGATTTCTAGGTGTCTCAGGCTTCCTGATTTCTTGTGAAATAGGATTTAAGGTCCTCAGTGAGTAATTAAGGACTGCTGAGGTTTCTAACCCTGCCACTTTTGCTCAAGGCATTGTATCTCTACATATGCTCACCACAGATGATCACTACAGGTGTTATGAATAGGAATCTTAATAAAAACAATAATTAAGGTGATGTTAAAAACCCATGCTCATGTAAAATGTATATATATCCACAGGCCTTATTCTTTAAACTGTCAAAAAGAAGTATGCCTAAAAGCATGTACAGTCAAGAATATTCATGGCACAAAGTGGTTAAAAGTTAGAGGAGGCATTTGGCTCACAGCTCCAGACTGGAAAACCTCTAATAGGCAAAATGAGACCTACTAGTAGAAACATAATGACTGTAGTCTTTCATAGGGAAATAAGGAGCTCTTAATAAGCAGCACTTTTTATGTTCCTGGGCTGAACTCAACTTTACCTTAATCCTAATGGGAAGTTTTGTACATCAAAGTTCCACCCGGAAAATGAGCCAGTACAAGATTAACTGCTTTGGGTCTGATAATGGCCTTTTCATATTCATTGTGGCCTGAAAACAGCCTCCCTTGCCTAAAATATGCATATGTATGTATATGCATATACATTAATGGAAAGTTGGAAGAGTTCCTATTAAACAAGAAAAGCATCATCGGAAAATATTTTATATTTAAAATTGAAGTACACCTCGTTCCCAGGACTCAATAAAACATCAGTTTCACAGAATGTTTGTTTTCAAGGTCACATTTCAGGAAATTCAGAGAAAGTTGTAGGATTAGGATGATGAATCCATACTTAGATATTGAAAAGAACACAAAGCAAAACTGCTAGATATCCAGAATTCTGTTCCCCTTTTTGCAGCTATCGATATGCGCAATACTTCCATCTTTTCTAAAAATTTATGACTATTAGCCACTTGTCTGTGAGAAAGTAGGCAAATACCACTGTTCATGCTTCACAGCTGGGGTAACGTAGGTTTAAATACATGAACTGACTTGCTTAAAACAAGCTCACGTTAAAAAAAATGAGCCTCAAAAGCAGTCTCAAAACAAGAGTACCTTCACAGCCAGGCATTATCTGGACTTATATCTTAGTTTTCTTATGGAATTAATGACACTTGGAAAATACAACATTCAAAACTATGCAGGAATGTACATATTCTCAGTCAGCCCCTCATTACGTTTCTATATTTAACTCCATTTGTAGATGGCAAGCTGACAAAGAAAGTAAATGAATGACTTGGGAGCAGAGAGCAGTAATCTGGAACTCAAAGCCAAGAAAAGGCAGGCATACTAGGTGAGGTTTTCTCACCTTACCAGGTCAACTTGGATGCATCCAAAGAATATGCAACCTTAAATGAGATGTTCTGTGGGAGGCAAAGGCTCCCTTCATACTGTATGCATGAAGTGGGAATTACAATCAATTTACAAAGAAATCTTTTTGTCAGGCATTTAAAGAACTTGTAAATATACAGACTTCCTGCAACTACAACCACAGTTGCCTCAGAGGTGAGAGTGTCCACATGCTAGCTGCTGGTTAAAGGCACAGTGCCTGAAGTCCTCGTAACAGGCAGTAGCTAGCCATGGCAGATTCATGGGTCTCCGACCTCGTTCGGCACAAATCTCTTAGCACGTTGCTAACATAGTACTGTGACAAAATAGGATGCAGTGTCATAGTACATTAGATTAAACTGCACCTGTGCATCTCCTATCCCTATGCAAAATGTGGAGTACCTCTCAATGAATATCGAGAAACCAATCTTGCAGTTCAATGTAATAAACAATTCACACACAAATAGACTAGTGTGCCACCGATGGGTGATAGCACCTAAATCCTTCACAGTGCTATATGAAAAAAAAATATCACGGTTGCATCACATAATTTACTCTTTTGATCAAGAGGATAGAGCTGTCAATGACTGTACTAGGACTACCATTTCTTCTGCTTGTTTCCCAGCCTCCCGGCCAAAGCTGACCTTCCCTGTCCCTGAAAGCATCTTGTGTCTGATGCTCCAGTGCCTGGGGCAGGGGACACTCCCTGCCCTTCCTTTAAAAGCCTTGGGGCCCTTTGCCCTTGCACAAGCCCTTGCATCCACCCAGTTCCTTTTGCATCTCACAGACCTCCATAATTTCCAGATTTACTGTAGATCTGCTAGATGCTTTTGCTTGAAAGGAGGCTCAGGCAGCTTTTGGACAGAAGGAAGAAGACTGCCTACCAGCTCCTCCACTCTTAAAGCAGACAGCCTATGAAGATAATACCTGCTTGGCTCTGCGGAGGGAGACGACAGAGTGGGAAGGCTAGGTAGTGCAGAGGACGCAGGACTAGCATCATAAATACTGCAGTGTTTTTTGTGCTTAATAACTCTGCTATCACAGATATTTAAAATCATGGTCTACATACTCCATGTCTAGTTTGTTTTGCGCAGACTTATTCATGTATTCGTAGCCTTAAGGGTGACAAAATTATTAATTTATTACTCTAATCCTTTCTCAATATTTGTACTCTTTTGTTGGCTAAGCTGAGGCTTTTTACCAGTAAAACTATATCGGCACAGCCACTAGAGCAGACCTATTTATATGAAGACAAATGTCTTTTATAGCTATAGAGGTTAAATGCCTACTCATACAGAAATAGGCATACAAGTATGACTAGATCCAGACAATATTATCACTTCAACTAAATCCGCTTAAGTACCGCAACTTCACTGGTCAGACAAAGCCTTAGCCTCCCTTTTCAAATCACTTTGCCAAGCAGCTGTCATCATTTTATGACGTGGACAACCGTGCGTTTGCCTGAAACCACCAAAGCTATCTCTTTTGAGCCAAGTGGGTAACTGTTATTATCCTAGATTGAACTCAAACCAGCGATCAAAGGCAAAAACGCCAGGGCATTGCCAGTTTTCTGAGCCATCCAGTAACCAGACCTTGTGTTGTCCGGTTTGCACGATAACTGTGAAATAAGGGACTGGGTGATTTTGCTCCAGTCCCAACCTCTTTTCATACTTCTGTTTTTTTGTAGTAGATACTTATTACCAACTTCTTATTTCCAAGTCAGTGCAGACTTTAGCGTTAAACTGTACTATTCAAAAAGGAAACATCCTCAGAGAAAACTGAAAACGCTGCAGTTCTGCAGGACAGCTCTCAGTAGCGAGCCGGCTTTTGCTGTTACAGCCCTTGGAGGCTTCGTGCCGAGGAGCGCTCCCGCCGTGTGCGTGCAGCCTTTCAGCCGGGGAAGCAGCTCTGTGTATTTGTGTCCCTTGCCACCTACTGGCCACCTCGCATATCTGCAGAAATGACAGCTGAGATGCACTAGCGAGGCGGGAGGCTTTTCTCAAAATGAATCGGTGATCGCTCTGTTTTTACAAAGCTTTAGGCGTATACCAAGTATGTAATACGCCAGTCTACTGTGACATCTTTAATGTGAAAACGCAATAATTCATGATAAGATAGGTGCTAAGTCTCCTCCTGTCTGTTGTCAGAGTGTTTCAGAGTTTCCACGGCTGCTGCTAATTACTCTGTGTTTTAGAACACTAAGGTTCCCTCTGCCTTCAATTGCCACAAAGCAATAACTTCTTTTTAAGTATAGAAGCAGATGCCCGACAGCTAGGAATCGATATAGTACTTCTGGCAGCTCTAGTCGGCAGAGTTCACAGCGCGGTGCTGCCATGCTACTTACAGGCAGCCAGTTCCACTACATTTTAAAATAATGCTGCACAGAAAGAGTCCTGAATGCCCCACTTCCAGTTCAAAAGCATTAGTCAATAAGAGAATAGTATGGTATATAACTCAAATACATTCACTGAAATGATTAGCCCTTTAGTTGATAATGAACATATTGTGCAAAGAGTCTCTATGAAGTAAAAAGGTAAGCTTGCATAAAAAATCTGTAAACGATTTGAATATAAACAAGATCCTGAAAGTTCTTTAAAACAGTTGGTCAAAGAAAAAATGTACTCATAGGAGTAAAAATTTATCTGGTTTACTTATATCCACAGAGGCCAAATGCAGTATTTTTATCTCTAGACCTAAGTGTTTTTTCTCTGAAATATAGCAGCACAGTGGAAAAAGAAGTTAAAAAACAGATATCAACTGCAATGAGACACACTTGGGGATACAAAAAGAAAGGTAAGATATAAAACTACCTAAAAATTGATGTGAGCTGATCATTGCTTGTAGGGTTCTTTTTCCTGCTTACTTCATACGTCTTGATATTCCTCCTGTTTGGTCCCACCACTCTTTTGCTTTCAAACTGTTCAGTATCTGGCCTCTAGTATATAATTGAAAACTTTGACAGTTTGCTTTGTTGTTTGCCATGCTGATTGTAATATCCTCCCAGTTCTGTGTTTTTACAGTCTATCTTCAGCTTAGTTTTTTGCACAAACAACTAGATACCCAGCTCTATTTAACAATTTAGTGTGTAGCTCACATCTATCCACCATTAGAGTTCCCCAAGTAAATATTCTACCATTTACATAATTTGATTTTTTCCAGTAGATGTGCAGTTCAATCCTCCATTCCTTTGCAAATTGTTGTGTTGTAGTCCACACACTACTAGTAGTACCATTATCCCTATTTCCCTTGCTACCATTTCAGCTTGTCTGCACATCAGGCATCACATGTGAATAGAAATGGTGTCTTCCCCTGGAGTATCTTCCTGTGTGATTCTTGTGTGAGCTCTCCCAAAACTGGCCATGGTTGGGGTCTTTTATGTATTTATTGAATAAGACCTATTTCCAGCAAAGCCCTTCTGCTAGAGGGTCTTTACATTTGTCAGGGCAAACCAGCTGCAGTTCTGAAGTGGCCAGTTTGGTACCGGATTACCTTTGCATCTCCTTCTTCTCTTTAGCTGGGAGGATTGAGAAGATGCTACATGGCAACAGGATGAGCATGGAGAAATGTGGGCAAATAAGTGGCAAATGAAAATACAAGACTCCATTCCTCCAGTCAAAGAGGCATACTTGGGAAAAGACAGAGGTACTGGCTGATTAAACTTTGGGGTATGATAACATTGTTCACGTGCAGAGTAGAGTAAGTTTGGTGCTGGTTTCCAGGCATAGCAATGTGAAGAAAAACAAATATTGCATCAAAATAGAATCTGCAGCAGCAAAGTACTTACACAGAATGCATGTCCATTCCTGCTTGTAAGTGAAGCTTATCCACACATTTGGGTATGTTTCTGCGAAAGCAGCTGCCCTGTTATTCTACAGAAATTTGTGTATGAAATCTAAGTACAGTAAAAGCCAAATTGAGCATCACTAAGATGTTTACTCATTTACAGGACTTGTATCACAAGTTAGATTAGCTACTGGGTGGTTCTGAACTTTCTAGTATACAAGCACTTTGCAAACTTTATTTTATTGATCTTTACAGAAGTCTTGTAAAGGACAAACTACCATCATTCTTGTTACAAATTCATTCTGTTGATAAAGAGCATTGAGATGTATCTCAGTTAAGCAGTTTTTTTCACAGTAACAACAAAGTCTGTGGCAGAAACTGAACAGAAACAGAACTAGAGCTCCAGAAAATGAGTTAACAATATCTTTGCCACAATACAAAGGTACTAATCCTTTCGTATCAGTGAGAGAAATTATTGGATACGTTCAGGAAATCATTTTTCCTCGGTGTATTATCAGGTAATTAAATCCAGTCCTTGCATATTTTACTTGTTCCACTGTGATGTCTTAGTATGTCTAAATTCAACGGCACTTTATTTCTTAGATCTCCTGAAAAGTGAGCCCTTGCAAGGCTCTGAACATGGCATTCAGACATTACTATTCCCATTCAAAATTTGAAGACATATTTCTTACCGACTTAGGCATACCATGAGTCTCTTCCAATGTACCATTCCTTTGTTCGTTTGTCAAACATTCTTGAACCCACTCTGAACTGCACTATTCCTTCCCGCAAATGTGGTGGTTTAGGATCTGCACTGGTATGCAGACCCATTGCCTTCTGTATCATCTACCTTTACTTGGTTTTATATTGTTTGATATTTATGAAAGAAATAAGTGAAAGCAACTTGAGTGGGAAAAAATATAATCTTTTCAAAAAGCACTGGGTCTATATCCTGCCAGTTATGTTCTAAAATACACGACTGTTTAATAAGACCTTGTTTCCTAGTTGAATATGTTTTATTAAATAATAAAAACAAAATTAGCAGACAAAGCAATCTAAATTCTTTAGTTTACCTCCATTCAGTGTTATGGTATTAAAATAGAAAATATAAGTACTTAACAAGTTTGTGGGGGCAAAGATTAGTTTACCAAATTGCTACCAGGAGATGGCACCATTAACAAAATAATTTGAGTGCCAGATACAAGTTCCTCTCAACCATCTGTATGTCTGAACACTTTGACAATTCCAGGTGTTGTCTGAGCCCGATCCTGCAAATCATGTATCCAGGCAATCCTCACATGTGAGTGATCCAAGGCATGGCAAAAGGATCCTGCACACTGCATGGCTGGTGACTTATTTGCTCAGGTTGACAGATCAGGACTTGTGCTGACTTACCAAATACTGGAAGAGACTAGTTGTTACTGGCCAGTATTTTCCTCCCTGATAAGTGTATATTGTTTTAGAGAAGGGATTGAGGGGATATAGGGAGAGATATATATATACATATATATATATATACAGGTTTTGTTTGGGGTTTTCTTTTGCTGTTGGTTTTGGGTTTGGTTTTTTTTTTTAATCTTACTCTGCCATATATAGGCTGCAACTAAGTTGCATGAAGAACTGAATGCAAATTCTCAGAGAAGTGCTGATGTGGACTGTCTCCAATTACAGTTGCAAGAGCCGAATGCAAATATGCAAACAGTCCATCCTGGAGACTGAAGGTGTGACATTCTTTGTCATTCTTCCAACACCTCCAAAGAATAGCATTAAATGATTTTATATTTCCAAGCCTGTAGGAAATCCAACTTAAAATGGCAAGAACTTAAAGACTCTGAGACCTTACCCTACCCTGCTCAGAGAACATCCCTGTGGTCAAATCAGTGCTGTGGAAGGTGAAGGAAAGATTTTGGTTGATGACAGTAATGTCAGAATTTCACCTGTTGACTGCAGACAAACTGGAGCTTTGCACTCACGCAGCTTGCAGGATCGGATCCCTTCTGTGACAGGAAGCAAAATAGTTGCCATGTGTTTCATTTCAGTTTCAAGCACTTCAGGTTTTGAATCCTCTCGGTTAAGTAATTGATGTTTGAATGCCCTGTCCCCTGCTTGGTATTTTAAAATAAACCTTGCTATAGCACAGATTATGAATCAAAACAGCTGCTGTGGCTGAAAGTGTACTTAAATGGCAAGATGGCTCTTTGTGATTCATAGTAACTAGTCTCATATATATTGCTTCAGCACCCAGGGAGCTAAATTTCCTGTATTTTGGTTTTAAAGATTCATTATATAGATCTGGTGTTTACAGCTTTTTTTTTTTTATGTCTCCCCCATCACTTCCTGCCAAAAAAAACCAACTGAACAAAAAAATCCCTTGTTACCAATATCTGTTGTCAAACTTGAACTTCTCATATGCCACAGCATATGAGATTATGAATAAATCTTTTGTCTTCTGCAAATGCAACCAGAAACAGTCAAAAATAGATTTTTACAAGCATTGCAGTAAGCTATTTGCATGACAGTCAAACTCTGGCATAGAAGCCCCTCTAGGTATGGTTAAAACATCTAGATGAAGATTTTTCATTTGTTCATTGGTTTCATGGTGAACTTTTAGAGGGCTGAATAAAGAAAAGAAAACCAGAGCTCAAATTTTGACTTTCCGGTGGGATTAGAACAGGAGCTGTATGTGTGTATTATTGTAAACAAGCCAGGATGTGAAAACATGCAGGGGATAGTCAATTAGTCTGCACTAAAAACTGTGATGAAAATGCTGTTGTAAGAAAGATTGCATACAATTTTCTTGAAGCATATCAGTGCCCATGTAGGATCTCGATATGAAGCCTCTTAATTTCTCTAATTTCTCTACAACAGAAAACAGAAATTATAGAAGCTATTCCACAAACATGCAAAGCCAGTCAGAAGAGAAAATATATGGGCACAGTGATTGAAAACAAACACAAGGGACTGAAAGCAAACTAGTGTAGAGATCATCAGAAGACCAGGAGGCAAGATTGCAATACGGTGCTGTTTTATTCATCATAGAAACAGTCTAAATGAAGTAAGCGCCATGTAATGCTGTCAAAAAGGAAAGAACTGGGGAAAAAAATCAACAACTGGAAAAACACATGGAATTGTGAACAAAGATATTCTCACCTTTTTATTGCCTACAATGGAAAGGGAAATAAAAAGTTGTGCATGGTCTTTGTAACAAACCAGAAGTCGGAACACATTTCTCATCCTAACCAAAAGCAGCATGCAGGACCGTACATATTGCCTAGTTGCTTGGGGTCATTAATAAATGTTATACTATTAATCAGTCTTTCTACTGCGGAATGATTGCTGCAACAGCTCTCCTCATCTTTCCTAACTTCCAGTCTTACTGCTGTAACTTACTAAAGCTTGTGCTCTGTGCTTCAGTAAGCCCTCTAAGCTATGTCATCTAAGAAGCACTAGTAAGCTATGTCCTCTAGAAAGCTGTATTTAGTGCAAAATATACCTACTGCACACATACATGGTGAAAGATATAATAGAATCAGAGCTCTGTGAGCATGCACTGGTTTTATCAACACTTCTGTTTGCAGTTCAAAATACAGGGAATTAAGCTTAAAGACATTTGAGAAACTATGTTTTTCTCTTTAATTCTTCTTGCCTATGACTGTTAGTAGAATTATCCTTCAATTATTACCTCCATTTAAATGGATGAGGGTGGGTGACAAGTTACACTGAGGTGAAAGCAGGATCCGTTTTAGTTCTGCATCCCTACTGGCCATTCATCTGATTGTCATGAGGGAATCCAGCCACTGAATGCCTGAATGTTTGGAGTCTCTGGAACCGATGGGAAGCCTGAGCGCTGCCCTTTAACCTTCTGGCCTCGGCTTACTCTTAGATTCCCTCATAAGAGCTGAACCTTGCCGTCCAACTTCCTATCCCAGCAGTAAGTCCAAACTCCTATTGTCAGTTAAACTCCTAGAATCTCCCTGAAAAGTGAGCTCTCTGGTTTACAGGTTAACCCTTCAAGAGCCAAATCAGCAATGTGATCAAACTTCCTGGTAGCAACAGTTTTGCCCTCGCTTTTTTAAGCTAGGGTTGGGTTTTAGTTAATAAAATGGAGAACATTACAAATCTCTGGAAAAAGAACAAATAGCCTAAATATAATGCCTTCTTTGTGTCTCTCCCTATTTGTGAAATTCTTGAAAGTTCATCTGTCTTCAGGAGTATGGGGAAAGAAATGCCTTCCTTCAGCAGGATGCCTCGTCAGCTACAAGCTTCTCATTTCAGCTCCTAATTTCAGCTCCTACAATTTGCAGGCAAACTCTGCTACCAATATGGCTCTCCACTGCTTAGAGCAATTATAGCTTATATTTCTAGGTCTTATGCCACCAGTCCCTAGAAATAAAAGTTGAAGGGTGAAAGTACGAAAACGTAGGTTAGACTTAAAATCAAGGTGGATTTTGCAATCTGATGTGAATAGCTGTAATATTTACACTCCAGAAACTATGCATCTATAGGTTCACACATTGATTGTGTTTTTCCAAGGAGATTATGGGCTGAATACAACACACCCTCAAAGTAGCAAATAATTATAACTAGACAAATCAAATTAAATATTTTGTAGCACACTAAAAAAGCTGGAAGTGTTGTGAAACAACTAGGACAAACCTTCTGTGAAGAGGCTTCAAGGAAAGCACTGTGTTAGCCTGAGTTAAGATGGAACAGACAGGAAGTAGTATGCAGGAAGGGCAAAGACAAGGTGGTAGATTCTCACTGACAAACCTGGAAAATAACGTGACCAAAGGGCAAGGATGAGTCTTATAGAGACAATTGGTTTTTTAATCCAGGAGAAATCATATGTATAGCCACTCTAATTTCTTCCACAGGATAGACTGTAGAATCTCATCCTAGTTATCTTCCTTACCAAGTCCAAGAACTTTTGACTGAATACTGTAGAAAGAATGCAAACCAGTGAGGGGTAGGAAGCTGTTTTGTATAAGACTTATGGAACAACTCTGTTCCACAAACTTCAGGTATTAACTTCCCTCTTACATGCTTTTTCTGTCCTTATGTTCCTGTTTCAGAGTTGATTAGAGGAAGAAATGAAAAAGGGGAAACATTCCACATGGTGGAATAAAGCTGCAACTCTGCTGATCCTGATCCTCAGCTTGTACAAAGAAATGCAGCTATGCCCCCAATCTGACAGCACTGGCATCCAAAAATTTCAGTGCTGTAAAAAACCAACCAACCAAAACATTTATTGGTGAATGTTGGACTGTTTTTTGATTAGTTTTTAGTCTTTCTAGTCCTGGCCAAAACCTGATTTAGTGACCAATCTAACAGTCAGGAAAGGGTCACCAAGAGTACAGCAAGTTGAAGCCGAAAGCCATTGAGGTACTTCAGTGATTTCAAGCTTAATATAGACATTAAGCACATCTGAGGCACATTTCACATGTGAGGCACATTTCACTGTACTCCAGACATTTACCAACAAGCTTAGTAAGCTCAGTCTCTCTCCACTGATTGTTAGTAAATTGTCGCATGTGCTGGTTCACCTCCTTGCGTATGTTTTCATGTAAATTTTAATCTGGATCGCTAGGCTTTAGCGCTGTCTGCCTGTACAAGGTTACAAAGACCTCTGGCTTTAAATAGAGACACCTGAAAATAATGGAACTAGGGCAATGTTGGAAGGCTTTCCTCTCTCCTTCCTGCCCAGTTCACTGAGAGAAGCTGATAACTATTCTAAAAAGCAGATCACTGCTATCTATACTCTGGAACCACAGGTCAAATCTCAGCAGGATTCACTCAACTCTTCAGCCTTCCAAAGTACCTGATAGAAGTAAGCATGGAACACCGGCATGAAATCATGAAAGACGAGCACCTGCCAGCACTATGTTAAAATACCTCCTAAGAGTTCAACCATAGGTAAGTACTGTGCTGGTGGTCCTGGGCAAAATTTCCCTTCCAAATTTCACAGTCTTAATAAAGACCCTTTCTCCCTGTAGGAGTTTCTGTTTGAACATAGCTCTTGGAAGCTGTAAATAAAACTGATCAAATATTTTCCATCCAAACAGTTGTGTATGCAGAATTATGTTTTCAAGTATCGCATCCCTTCCAGAAAAAAAAAACAAACAGGTTAACACCCTTAGATTTCTCAGGCAGATAAATCAGTTTGCTTTTACAAGAAAAAAAAGTTGGGGCTTAAAGCCCTACAATTTCTGACAAGTGATACTGCACTCTGGTTTTAGGTTGGCTGTAGATTTTGTATGACTGCTTTAATCATAGTAGGCAAGTCAGTTTATCCAAAGTGACAAGACTAAGAAAGACATACTCTTTCATAGGTATTTGAAATGGGGAAATTTCTAGCCAGTGTCTTAGTGGGACTATAAAATGTCTACTTTTCCCCAAGTTACTCATAGAATAAAATTAGAGGTGAGAAAAATAAAAACCTTTGATGCCATCAAGTCCAAACTACTAGAACTGTTGACCTCTCATAGACAGTTCAGATACTCTGAGATCTGAATGGCTTACAGAGAACTGATGCATTCTTGTTTTTACAAGGTTCCACAGCTGTAATTTCTTTTTTTTTTTCAAAGTACAAAGACAAGCATAGAAAACAAAAGTCAAGCCACTGGGAAGATCATTCTTCTAAAACTGGATTGAAATCACTATAACAATGAAATAAATTATAATTTAATTACTCTTTACTAATGATTTTGCTACATGGTACCTTGCATTTAATTTCTATCCACTAACTACAGAATATTGGTGAGTTCTCTCTTTTCTGTTTTCCTACCTTTTGTCCACACCCGATATTCCTTGCTTCTTCAGGCTTTTTAACCACAGTTGGAGCCCTTAATGTTCCTTCTAAACCACAAAAGAACAAAGTGTACCTCACCTCCACATTATTTAATTGACAAAATAGAATAAATATTTATAATTTAGTCATCAAATTGCACCTAGCAGGTCCCTAAGAGGTACCTAAGTGATGGAGGCTCCTGGGAAAGGAAAGGATGGGAGGGGAAGGCAAGGCAAGGCAAGGGTATTGCTTCACATCTTCAAGGCCTGAATGTCCACTTTTTCATCCTAAAAATGTGTTATTATTTATTATTGATATTATAATGACCTTCTAGTCCACCAGTTAAGGAACAAAACACATAAATAATGTGTTAGGCTCAGGGCAGCTGGTCAACAAAAAAAGGATGTCCCTTTCTGGAAGAGTTGGAAAGCCACTTAATGAAAGGACTATTTTGAGTTTCCTCTGTACATTTTCTTTGTGTTTGAAACACTTTGCATGCAGCTATACTATGCAAGAGGTTATGATCTGATTCTCACATAGTGGTTTATGATATTCCCATTACTCCAGAAGTTTTATAGAAACTGGAGAAATCCATGCAATGCATAAGAAGCAAACAACTTCCTCACTCTTCTATTGGCCCAATTTGTTTTTATCCCTTTATCCTAAGAACTAAAAGTGAAGTAAGCTAATAAAACTCATTACAGACAGAATTTTTGTAGCTACAGTCATTAGCATATCTGAAGTTTGTTCTGTGTATTAGCACCACCAATGCTAGGCCAATGTGTAGCAAAGAGCACCTGTCAAAACAAAAGAGCTTCACGCCTCACAAGTTTAAGCCCCAGGTAAGAAACTCGGCCTTGTGGATAGGCCAAAAAGAAGTTGTTGCAACCTGAAACGAAAAAGACTTGTAAGAGAGAAAATGAGATCCCTCTGGGTGCCAATAGGCTTCTGTTTGCCACTATTAAATCCTCTTTGTTTCATTACATACATCAGTGCAAAAACAAACAGTCAGATCAAGATAAATAGCTTACAACACATCTTTCTCTCTTTTTCTCTCCCCATCACAGTTGCCACCTTTTTCCTTGGACAAGCTTTGCTCAAATAAAATTGATGACACCCCTGAGCAGGTGTACAAGACGGCTTTTGGTTTTAAAAAAGTGTGAAGCACTTATGTCAATGACCTGATCAAATGATAAGCATGCTGGCTTCCTTTGCTCTCTAATTAATTTTCTCTCTTGAAGTGGATTTCTAGAATTGCATGATGCCTACGCTAAGTCTTGAAGTCTTAATACCAATAGAAATTCAATGAAATAATGCTTTTCCTGGAAAAAGAAACAATTGTTATAGTACATGAGCCTCACAAGAATTAGAATAGTGTTGTAACTCTCCAGTTTGGACCAAATGTTTATTTCAGCAATTGTTTTAAATGTTATTGTTAATACAACATAGAGTTTCTTTGTCTAAACAAAACAAAGATACTGGCAGCATAGTGGCTACATAAAGCTGGCAGGAGCTGGGGTCAGATAGACATACATTTTAATTATCTCTTTGAATCAGTAACTTCATTCAGAGACATTTATTACCATCTACTGTATTGTAAAGTAATTACAAATGACTGTGCAACTTCTTCACAAACACTGATTTCTCCCTGTAGAAGCAGTGTAGTCCAATGAGGGAGTGACCAATCAAGTAATGACACAGTCTACATTGAAATAATAAACAACCCTTTGGATTTTATTTTTACTGAAGTGGCAGAAGTTCACAGTGCTGCTGTTCAATGGCAATATGCTTCCTATAACGCTGAAGTGCAAAGGTGAATGGTAAAAATGAGTGTTTCTTTAGCAGAGGTTGATTGTGAAAGAATAGAGAGTTAACAAGCAATTTGCGCTTAGGGCAATTATCTTTGTATTTCATAAAGTTAGAGTAGTTTGCAAAGCTTCCTCCTCCGTACCCTGTTTATGTTCTACAAATGATATGGATGTACTAGTTCTAGTTAGTAAAAATACATACAGGACAAACATCACTGCTGAATTAGTATAGAACTAATTGCAGTAACAGTTTGTGTTATTGAAGTTAAACTGATACTCAGCTTAGGTATCCTCGATGAGGTGAGATAAGGGTTCACTCAGGTGCGGATACACAATACAGCTGGAAAAAAGAGAAGCTAAGCTAGTCTGATAATTACACTTTTTTGTTGATGACTTCCTCTCAATGAAAGAATAGGATTCCACAAATGAAGTATGCCTTACTGTGTTTATTTACACACACGCTCAGACACACCCCCCCACACCTGGGTGTAAACAGTTCTTGCTTTTTGACTTCAGAGCCTTTGCTGTAAGCACTGCTAGCTCACTGCCCTCAGCCTGTGGTGGGTATCAGTACTATTTGCTAAAAACCCTAAAGAACAGAGGTGGATTTAGCTTAGGTCTTACTACATAGTCCTTAACTGGTAGTTGTAGAAACCGCACCAACAGCAGAAGAACATGTTGCAGAATTTAAAAAAGTAAATTAATTAATTAATGAAAGAATAAGAATGGAAGAGGAGGATCAAAAATTAACTGAGAATAAATAAGAAGAAAATTCTCAGCAGACTAAGCTGAGCAAACTTTCTGTCTTTCATTACCTTAAATGTTCAAGTTTGAAACTGTATTTTTATATTTAATGACACATAGATTTTTTTAATCAAGATGCCCTAAGCATCTCATGCCCTGAGCACAGTATAATAATCTTACACTTCTAAAAACCACCTTTAGTTATGTTTTTTGAAGTAAAATAACATAGAGGACAAGATTGTGGTGGTATTCCTAGTGTTACTTAATACAATTTCACTGGATCACATAGAGCTACTTCCAAAATGAGAATTTCACTGTCAGTAAAAGTACTGCAGTCATGCTGAGTCCATTCAGATGTGGCACTTTCTTTTCCTTGGTATGTTTTGCAACTTACCAAGGGACTGGAGAGTCAGCAGTGTGTAGCATGAAAAGTTTGGAATTTCATTTCCAGATTTCAGTTCCCGCTAAACTCTGGACTGTCCCAGTCTTAGTTCAAGTTTTACCCCTGCAGTGACTTGGATAGCAGGCAACCAGTTACAACTGGGTCATCCAACTGTATCACTGCTGTGTTGAGATGTAAAGATAAGAGTACTGAAGTGAAGGAAATGCAGCATAATTGCATATTTTTTCCCATTATTACAGTATTTTTTTCACTTTCAGGGGGAAAGAATAGTTGTTATTAATTTTTAAACTGGAAATATTAGTCTCACACATACAGCTTTTATCCTGCTGTTGCCATATTCTTTCACACTCAGAATTCATACTTAATTTCTTTCTAAAAGCAGAAAATAAGAAACTTTTAGATAATCCCTTCTTACAGCATGCGCTTATGACATACTGCTGTCCTGCCACAGATACTTCTAAACTGGCAGACATTAGGTAAAAAAGATAAAATACTTCAGTGGGCATAAAGCAGTTGTGACTTTTGCAGTTAGGGAATCTGGTTTTAATATGGTAGCCAACAGCAAACTCCAGTGAAGGTCTGATACATTATTTTGTCCCCACAGGATGACCCAACAGTTTGCTTTATCCATTTCTTTTGCATGATCCTGAATGGCCAAGGAAGCTATGTGGTTCATTTTACAATTCCTCTTTGTTTCACTGTACCTACTGAAGGGATAATCCATTTATAGAAGTGAGCACTTGTTATTTTCCCCATGATGTTGTTGGTATTAATATGTTCTAGGGAAAAGGAAGCTTATGTAAAACACAGCATGAGAAAGAAAAATACTGAAACATGGTTTTAAAAATGATAAAAATGTCAATCATTTTAAAATAGAAAAAGAAATGCAACTCAATATTTTTACTTCTAACGAGAAAAAGTTTTTTTTTTGGGGGGGGGGGGGAGAGGAAAGATGCAGAAAAGGGCACTGTATTAGCTAAATATTGTACCTTGCAACATCAGTCATTTCCTACTCAATAATACTGAAAGGGTCTAATTTATAAGTTTTTCCATTTCCCTGTTATGCTGGTTTGTAAGTTCTGACATTGCTACTGGTATGTTAATGAGAAGCTAGTGTTCCATTAAGAGTAAACCATATGCTCTACCGCATACTGTGAAAGAGAAAGCATATAATGTGACTGTTGCCTTAGTAACACATTAATTCATTTTGTCAGTGTTGGCACAGATCATTTCATTTATAAGAAAACAAGTATAATAGTTTACCACATCTATAATATTTACAGTGTTTCTGTTACAAAACAGTGACAAAATGAGTTTAAAAAATAGAGTTGGGATAGTATTATCAAAATATGGAATTTGTGGTAAAAATGTTCCCATACGAATTAAAAATAAGATTGGTGTAAAATTTCTTTTCACATTATAACACCAAACTGTTTGGGTTTTTTGCATATTTGTATTGCACTAATAATATGCATAAAAATATAGTCCATGGAAAACCGCAAGTACATTAGCAGTTTTTAATGAATGCTAAACAAAATATTTCATACAACTGTTTTGTTAAGTTACAACCATTACAACCTAATCGTATGTTAGCGTGTTACTCATAACAAAGCTAAACATTTATCTCTTTTTATCTGTTCTTCCAGATGTTTCTTAGTATTTTACCACTGCTAAAATACTGGAATTAAAGTATTCGGTTCTCTTAAGTGATCATCTCTTACATTTTATTCACTGAAGAAGTGGGTACATATATATATATTAAAAAAAGTGCATTATATGCTTTAGACAGAAATGATACTTAATATGAATCGAGATACTGCAAAGTTTTGATAAGAAAAAGAAGTGGAGAAGGAGGAAAAGTAATTCCTCTCATTATTGTCTGCACCTGCAGAATGGTCTCAGCCCTACTTTTTCTTAAGACATTGTACACCTGTAAATGCATGTTTTTAAAAACAAACATTTTACATCTGTAATGCACACTGATCACTTTATACAAAAATAAACACTACCTTTTAGGTACTACTGTCATGAAAAAACATTTTCCTAGTGCAACTACTCTCTTCTACACACATCCCAAACAAGCACTTAATAACTCGTCAGCAGTGTTTACAGCTCTTTAGTTATTTGGACTAATGCACATATCTTATAAAGGTTCAGTACAATCCAATTTCTTATCATGGTATAGGTAGTGGGGCAATTTACTCTCTCAAAAATGAAGACAAAATATTTCTAAAACTGTGCTGAGGCCATACGTAACAAATCTGTAATGCTGTGGGGGTTTTTTAAGAGGATTTAGTTAATACAGTTACAGAACTTTCTAATGTAACTCAGGAATCATTGCCATTAAATATTATTAAGTCTTGTGAACAACTTCTGTAAAGAAAACTTAAAAGAAAAAATTATGGTAAGATAATGTATAGTAAGTTGCCTCTGGAATACAAACATGGAAGAGAATCATGGTCACAGAAAATAACACTGAAATATTTTATCTATTTTTTGTTGCTACTTAATTTTTTATTTTATTTTATTTATTGAAGAATAAAAATAAATCTGTAAAGTCTGAAAAAAGCCCTCTTTTAACTGCAGGTACTTTAGCCATTAAAATGTATTTGTCACCCCTAAAACCTAATTCAATTTCTAGACTAAGATCTTAATATTTTTTAGTTTAATATTGTGCAACTTAGAATAACGAATACAATTACTCATATTGGATGGTTCTCAAATAATGTAGGCAGTACATTTAATAATCTCTTGTTATAGCTTATAAAACAGCTATAAATAGAAATAGCTAATAGAGTAGCTAAAATCTCGTTAGATGCAATACTATAAGCCCAGTTCTACATTATTGGTAGCTTTTTAAATTTCTAGATTTCTGCTAACATCCAAATTCAGTTAACTCAAATTCAAAGGCATTTTGGCTGAGGAAATGAAAGTTTAAATTTTCTTAGCTTCTAAAATGAAATTCCATGCTGGAAGCTTGATGTCATACTGATAGAAGATCACATGGTGACACTGAACACTTTTTATTTTTAAAGACCATATTTAATGAGGAAAAACAAGGAGAAAATCTTGTGAACCCGAGGTTTACAGAACTTTTATGGGAGCTATATAGCTACATTTGATCCAGAGACTATGTAGAGTCCTCAAATTTTCTTTCACATCATAATCAGTCACATCACATCACCGGTGTAAGTGACAGGAGGGTCAGATCCATAATCTGTTCATGTATACACAGAAAGGATGAAATAAAACAGAGAGGAGTGGTGACATACAGAATAAAGAAGGAGTTCTTTACCTACTGTGTAGTGCAATCTCAATTACTTTCTGATGTCATCAGGACTCTGAGCTTTTGGAGAACTTTTAGTCTGACAGTTAGGTACTGATTTCTGACAGCTGAAATGAATAAAAACATGATTAAAATGAATTAATTGTTGAGTTTATCCTGTTTTTCTTTTGACCTAAGTATTTAAAAAGTTTTTCATTACCAAACATAATGCTGTGTCTTCTCTTTGGGTGTCTGTGATGATTGCTTCACAACTGTTATGGAGAAGTTAGATGACTAGGTATGATTTGAAACAAATTATATAATACTAAACAACTAACATAAGCTTTTTGTGTAAAAGTCATTATGTTCAGGTAGAGGCAGATGATAGCCTGAATCACGTGAATGAAAGTTTTCTAGCTGCACCATATGACCGTTAATAAAGGTTTCAATATTGTTTCAATATTGGCTACTGTTTCATCCAAAATCATAGTTATGGGGCTTTTCATCATGGTT
Organism: Aquila chrysaetos chrysaetos; assembly: GCF_900496995.4. Classification (NCBI taxonomy): domain Eukaryota; kingdom Metazoa; phylum Chordata; class Aves; order Accipitriformes; family Accipitridae; genus Aquila; species Aquila chrysaetos. The sequence continues at coordinate 32,145,725 of NC_044005.1, forward strand.
ATTATTATGATTCACTTTGTACAAGCCAAAGCTACTAACTTAAAAGATTTACATAAATGTTTCTGACCATAAAGACTGTTTTTCAGAAGTGGCTACTGAAGTTCAGAATATGAGCCTATATTAACACATCATTGAGGAAACCTCTTTTCCAGAAATGTGCTTTTTTGAGGATGCACTTTTAACAAGCAAAGAAATCTCAGTATGGCTATATCAAATCAAACTGTAGGCTGTCATCTGAACTCAGACCTAGGGTAAACTTTACCCTTATCTCTTCAAGTGCGTGGGCATAAAAGGTCTCCTGGATTTCTGGTGGACATCCCACATTTCTTATCAGTCCTTTAACGGGCAGTCAAGGACAATTTTAGTGGCCTACTGCTCTGAACGCAACATGCAACATGTGGCTGGGTGAGCAGATGGAGCAATGCTTTCTGCTGAGCTGCTGATGCTACAATTATCCAGTGCATCGCCATTAAAAAATAATGGACACTTCTGAAAATCTGTGTCAGAGAATTTTAATTTTACATTTCTCATTTAGTTAGTAGCAAGCAGAATTTTGACAAAGTATGGAATACAGAGCAAATTCAAATCAATGCCAAAAGGTTTATATACAGGTGCATGTTTAAGTGGATGCACCAGGGTGTTGTTCTTTCCACTTCACAGTGACAGGCTGCCTCTTAAATGCATTCACTGCTGAGCAGTACATCCACTTACTTAAGACTACATGTTCCCTGCTAATCTTTTTTTAAACATTCTGGATCTGACACTGTATTATACACTTACTCTATGTGTGCATAAAAGACCTGGGCTAATGTTTCATCGTTCCTGACGGGAGCGGACGAACAAAGAAGAACCAAAGTTTTTATCGGATTCTCTGGGGAAACACGCTAAACCTCGTTCTTCTCCAGTAATTGACCTGAGTGCTGACAGATACCGATCAACAGCTGAAATTCAGACAAATGATTTTAAATTCTTGAAAAATAAGGTACAAGCTATTACACTACTCAATAATTATTGTCTTCATTGTTGGATGCGTATCAAGCCACATCCACAGTAGCAAAACTTTGGTGGCTTGCTTCAGTATTGGCCTTACTGTAATACGCCACTTCACTTATGAAGCACAGTACGAGCAAACATAGTGGTGTTTTGCTGTCTTGACACTGTCCCTGCATGTTTGGGCTGGACAGGAGCACCAACTACAGAGGCTACTGTAAGAAGAGACTCTGTCCCTTAAAGGCAACTCATTTATTTTCAACCTGCCTCTACCACTGCTCTTGTCCAGAGCTCATTCACAAGATGAACGCAGCTTACGAAAAACAATTAATAAAGAAACAAGAAATTGTTAAAAAAGGATAAAGAATCTTAAATCCAACGTGTAATGTTAGAATGTTTAAAAGCTATTGTCCTCTAGTCAGTGGCAAAATGTTTAGCCTGTGACAAGTCTTTCAATATGTCCACGATAGCATGTAAACACAGTACAGCTAGTTGTATCTGGCACACAAGCATTCTAACTTGCTTCTGACAGCCAGCTAACCAGAAGCTTATTTAGATTTAGGGGGTGGTGGTGATGAGTCTTTGGCAGTTGTAGAAATAGTAGCCTAACAACTTGTAATACATATAATTACTCTCCATATCCCCTGGTCAGCATATCTTCTGATATGTAAATTAGATGGAGCAAGCAGATGTATAACCTAGGAAGCATTCCAGTTTCATCTTGATAAAAGTATGGTATTCATACTGGGCAGGGTTCCTTTGTCTATAACAATGCCACCAGCAACACCAAAAATACATGCAATGTAAAAATAAAGCTATTGACCATTTCCAGGGGCTACAGTCTACATGGAACATTTTCATTCCACCTGCCACATCTAATAAGCAGTATTATTTATCAGCATCAGCATCACACTAAGGTAGATATGTGATTAAAAAAATAGGAAAAGATGACAGATACTGCAAACATAAAGAAATAGATAAAACTTGCAAATTTAGCTAAAAAGTGAGAAACTAGGGGAAGATGAAGAAGATGACAGTGGTAAAACTCATGGCCACAGAAGCCACTTTTATGTGCATTTGGAAGATTTAGAGATCCCTCTACCTACTTGCCTATTACAATTGTCTCCCCCACAAACACTGAATCTATTCCAATGTCCCAAGCCCCTGACACTAGATAACACAGAAACTCTTAAAGCAAATAAATTTTATTTCTTAGTCCAAAGAACAAAGGGCACTTAAACCACTGTTTTGGGGTTTTTTTTTCCAATCAATACTAGGGCTTATTGAACCTTTCTGGTAATTTAGCCAACTTCTAAACTAGTGAAAGTTAACATACACCATCTATGTTACCACTTGTACTTACAGTAGTATAGGCACAGTATTATGTCATACACAGTAAAAATCAAACTTTTTTCTTAAGATTAAGTTGTTGGCATAGCTAGGATGTCTTTATTAAGACATGATTTTCACTGTTTAACAATGCATTTGAGAAGATGTAACAAATCAAATCCATACTCAGTGTGACTGTTGCATGCTGTTATTCTCTATGTATATTATCAGAGCATTGTAAAAGATGAGCATTTCTTTGTTAACTCACAGAAAAACTATACTTTTTTGCTCTTGGCCAGATTCCCCAAGTAAATTGAAATGCAAGGCGTGAATTTTTCTTTGTTTATGTATTTATTCTATCACAGTGGTTTATGTTATTGTAGTGAGTTTAAGACTATCATAAATTTGAGATTATCTTTCAATATAGAAATTTTGGATCAAACCAACTGCTACAAAATCATTCCCTGAACTCATTGATGGAATGTTTCTGGATGCACTCAGGCTATCTTGTTTTAGTCTCAGTAAATTTAAAGCCTTTTATATTGTTTTAAATTCAATGCCTGATGTTCCCAGGGAAAAATATTCAATGAGGATAGAGTAACCTGATTTTTTTAAATTTTGTATTAGGGCATGCAGTGTTTGTTTAGAATGTCTCTAATGCGAGCATGAAACATATATATCTATTGGCCTGATATGGTCTACTGAATGTCCCAGTGACTTGTGGGAACCAAGACAGTAAATTCCATTTTTTTGTTACTAGGCCATCAGGCTCATTTCAGTGGGTAATGATATATTTTGCTACCCTTGTGTTTCCAAGTTCTAGAATTCTTAGTTTTCTTAACTACTGAGAGTTCTGAGCCATTGCCTTCATTCTGTGCATCTTCAGACTTTTTAAACTGGGAAGGAATATCTTGACCTTCTCTCAGAAATATTTCTAGAACAGACTTGACCAAGATGTCAACTAGAGGAACCTTTCTGAGGAAAAATTCCAATTGTGTGAGCAAATCAAATGGCATGCTGTGCATATTTATAAACTGGAGACTTTTCTATCTATTCTACAGGCTTTTCAAATGAAATTTTCAGTTCTTTGTTTATATCAGATCGATAAAATCCAGAAGATGAAGTATGAACAAACTATAACGTAACTGTTGACTGTGCACAGGTGATGAAATGGCAGCAAATTCAGTAATTTTGTCACAACCTGAAGAACAATGATTTATTATATTTATACTGAAATTTATTAGTTAGAGAAAGAACTAATAGGCACTAATCTGTGCAAATAATTTTGTAGTTGACCTAATATTTTAAGGAAATCAGTTTCAGTTCAATTTACCAGTCTGACCTTTATATAAGTCTTTCTATAGTTCCAAATGTTTTTGTGTTTCTTTTAGTGACAATTTTTCTGAATTCTAAATTCTCAGCATTGCTTTCCCTTTGATCTGTTGGCCTCATCTCTATTTTTTAAATTGTTCTTTAAATAAATTAAAGTTACCGATCATATGTGTCTTATAACAGTATTCTAAGACCATGGGAAGTAAGAGTTGGATCAGGTTAGTATTGTCATTGCTTTCTTAAAACCTCAGGCTTGAGAAACAGAACAGAACTTAAAGAAAGCCTACTAAGCATAGGAGTTTGATCTCTGAAATTGCTGTTTGCCTATTTTCTGTTATGATTTCAACATTAGTTGGCTCAACTACTGTACTGGGTATTGAAAAAAATAATAGCAAAGGAAAAATTGCTTGCATTTTTGGAGATAGTCACCAGAGGGCATTTATGGACTAACTCAAGACATATTTCTGCATTCACTGTGCGAATGCTGAGAAGTATTCTGAATTATGCTATATTGATATGAAAACTAAACTACTACTTTTAAAAAATGGAAAGTTTTGATTTAAAATGAGATTTTCTTTACAAAGAGGAAAAAAACCAGAGATTACCAATATAATTTTTGGCTTCTCTAGTATTAATTGACTGTATTATATATGTCAGATAGCATGAATTTTTACACCATCTTGGAAAAATTGTGATGAGAAAAGAAAAAAAAAAGGGAGTAAGCAGTGTTATCTTTCTTTCAGCATTTTACAAATATATAATATATAGTAGGAGGAAGAAGCTAGTTCTTTTTAAGACTACTGCAACTGAATAAAAGTAGGATGTTGGGGTTTTTTTAAAGATGGTTTCATCTTTTGTGCTGGAAGACATGCTAATTGATATTATTAAATAGCTGCCTTTCAATGAACATAATAATAAATATTCTAATAAAATAATGAAGACTTTGAAGAAAGAGTTAGGGATCAGGTAGTAAAAGCTGATGTGATATTCCAAATGTAGGGGTAGGTCCAGAATGTAAATTTACTTCAATACTTAAAATTAACCAATTTTGATTATCAACTTCTGTGAATATCCAAAATTCTGTATTTCATGTATGGCTATATTTCAGAATGAATTAACATCTTTAGAAGTGCCTTCTTTATCAAGAAGAATGACTTTTTGGCCCAGTTCTCCCCAAAACAGAGATCTTGTCAGCATGAACTGCATAAAATACAACTGAAATTCTGAAAAGACATGTTAGACAGGAAACATTATAAAGTAAATCCTAGCTTTGATAGTAAAAACCAAATACTGTGGTAGCTTGATTTAAAATAAACAATCATAAGTTTTAGTTTTTAGTAGAGGAGTTAAATGGAAAGAAAACACAGGGTGAAAAATATAAGCAAAAATAAGAGAAAAGAGCTAAAGATCAGTTGAAGTACAAATGTTCTCTTTGGGTGGATATCTGCACTCGCCCGAGTCCAACATTAGTAGGAGTCAGTGAATATTGTTTTAGAAAATGTCAGTTTTAAATTTCATATTGGTCTTCTAGCTTTAACATCCAACTTCTATTCCACAGAGATCACAGGCATTGGTGATAATAAATTTAGGGCTGAAAACTTGTTGAAATAGTTACCCTGTATTTAGTAACAAACAAACACGCTTTTTTCTTGGTGGCATGGGTATATTGCATGCTCTTTCTTATAGACTTTTTTTTTTTCCTTTGAAAAAGGTTATATTTTGTTTATTGCAAAGCAGAATTTTCATATGTATTTGTAAGCTAAGGCTTTCAGGCTGTAGCTCAGTGGAAGTTCAAAATGTTTCCATACCTTCCATTTGTTTCACACTTCTATGGTACAATCACGCTATAGTAGTCCAGTGCCATCGCGTGATGTTTTCAGTCCCCTCTTCCATCCCTTGTGAGTGAATATAGATATTCCTCCAAACGTTCTACACTGGCTAAAATTATTTTAACTTATATAGTGTTAATCAGATGTTTCCATTTCAAAAGAAACCACAATAAATACATTGACTCTGTAATAGAAATACAAAATTACCAAATTCATATACATGAAATCATCTCCTAATTACAGCTGCAGCCTTCATTTGTATGTCTCTGAGAAGTTTAGAGTTAATACATTTAAAGCCTTGAAGTTCAGATCAATCCTCCTGTTACAGTATTGCATGTAATAAGTTTCAGAATAAGGGGTTACCACTGAGAATGCCTTGATTTTCTATTTCACCCTGAAGGTTCAGGTGGTTTCAGCTGTTGTTTCAGTAAAAAAACGGAGAGGGGAGCAGCTACATTGGAGGTGTCCTCCAAGATAACTATAGATCAGATCATCTGCAGTGTGGTATTTAAACTAGAATCCTGAATTACACAGTAAAATGATACCTCCTGTATTGCATAAAACAACCCCATTCACTGACTGTTACAATGGCATTACTGGTAGCAGAAGAGACACAATTTCTGAAGTGTCTTCTTGATAACCATAAATTTCATTGACAGAGATTTTACTTGAACTATATTTAATGTACTCCTATTCAAAGTATCCTTACAGAGGCCAGGGCTTTAATACTGCAACTATATTCAAAATATAAATAAATTAAATGTAATAAGACAAGGTAGAGTTGATCTTTTCTTTCTTTGGCCACATAATCTTTCATAACTGTGAATTACATAGTAGTGTCTTATCTAGTTCTCTGAATGCTGTGTGACACCTCATAGAAATACGCATTATACATGCTAACTGTTTCAGAGTAACTAGTTTAGGAATATCATAGATTTATATACATATGTATATGTATGTGCATATATATGCCTATACATGTAAGCATTGCCTATATATATATATGCAGACAATTGGCAATTGGCAATTTTCTTTTTCACTGTGTAAATCCAAGAGGTCAAAGATTCACAGACTTAAGAAATAGCCACGAAAATATTTTTTTGCAGAATTTTAACAACATTTATGATTCTTTATAAATGATCTGAAATTGATAAAGATACCATAGTCCTACAATACTTGTGCCACAAGGAGCTAATCACACTCTTAAAAACCTTGAATACATGCAGTCTTCAGGTATATCACTTCATAAACAAAATTCAGGTATCACCAACGTCAGAAGAGAAACTTGGTGAAAATTTTTTTCTCTGTGACATAAAAGTCTCTGACATAAATAAACTTTTTTTTTTGCACTTCAATATTTTCCCTACATGTTTGTTTATATTCATTATTTCTGCCCTGCTGTCTTCCTTCCTTTCTCCTCACAACTGTCAGAGATGAGGAGCTGTGGAAAGAACATGATACCAATGGAATTGTCCAAAGAGGGGCAGGCTACGTGGTTCAGAAAGAAAAGGCAAAGTCTGGAGTTCGGCTTGGAAGACAGATGTAGATAGGATCAGGAAGAAGAGACTGAGAAGACAGAATTTAGCACTCTGGAACTGTGAAAGAGGTCAAATGAGAATTGTATAGAAGATGATGGGAAAAGAGAGTGAAGAGGAAGAAAAACCGAGGGCTTCTGGGACTCTAGAAAATAATTAAGGTTAGCAGGACACAAGAACAGTGCAGGCTTTCTTCAAGCCACTGCATTTCTACAAAGCAATCTTCACACTCATGTAGAAATGTAACAGGCTATATAAACCATCTGAGGTTATCTTAACTAGTGATTAACCTAATGGAAGAGACACAATAACAGAAAAATGAGTAAAAGAGATGTAAGGTTGCTAAAAGAGAGAAAAGAATGAGCTGGACTAAAAGCAAACAGTTAAACTAAGAGATTACCAGTTTTCCCTGGGACTGGTGTGGGATCTGATGCTACTTAGCATTTTCATTAATAACACTGACAAAAAAAATAAATTTGGTTTTGAAATTTGCCAATGACACAAAACAGAGAGTCATAATCAAAGTGTTCCACAGAAAGAAATCAAGATACTAAGGAGTGAAATTAGAGAAATGTGATGAAACGTATATGAGAAATCATTATCTGCAAAAATTAAAGGAAGAGAAGGACTTGTTAGATTTAGTTGATTCATGTTCTTTGCCAAGGAATGGAGAAAAAAGCAAAAGCAACCCGCTACTTTACTAACTTTGGATTAATCAAGGTATTTCCAGAACAGCCATGTACCTGTTAATGCCATTGCATAGGAAACTGGTGGGATTATCTTACTACTGTATGTAGGTGTGGTCGTCCATTGTCACTGAAGATAAACTCATACTGAAACCAGTGAAGAGAACTACTGGGATGATTGGGGGCGGATCTTACCGGAAGGGCTTAATAGAGTTGATTAGTGTAGACAGATGAAGATGAAGTTCAGATAGATGTCCCAACCTATTCAGGAGCACACGTGAATGTCAAGAACACCCTGCCTGCACTGCAGGTAAGTTGCTTAGCAGGTTTTAAGGGCTTGATAAATGTACACATATATAATGCTTGTCTGTGTGGTGGCTGCATATCGGACTCAAGTGATCCTGAAGATCCTTTCCAGGAATGACAGCAGTAACAGAATATAAACTTTGGTACTAATGGAAACAGTGCCTGCATAGGCCTGCAGATTAACATCGTTTGTTCTTTTTGTGTTTATTAGATGTGCAACTGCATGGAATTACATAGCATGACTAAAACACCTTCAAAGATAGAAAATACCCCTTTCTCTCATCTAAACCCTTCACTTAGAGGAAACTGTAAGCTGTGAGTCGTGGTATTTGTTTCTAGTAAGACATGCTCTAATCCCCATGATTATGCCATTCCATCACCACCATAAGAGAATTATGGTGGAATAAGAGGAGTTTCACTGTAAGAAGTGCTAAATTCAAATTTTTGTTTATATTGATTGAAATAAATATTTTTAAAATATTTTTTTAAATAATAGTGAAAAAGTATGAACAGAAAGAATTTTTGGATGCTATAATTTATGACTTCATAGCTGACAGATTGGCTGACAAAGATTGGTGATGCTATGGATAATAGATCTGCTCCCATCTGTGGGGAGAGAAACACTTTGAATGGCAGTTTTGGAACCTCTCTGCTAGACAAAGGTAGTGACAGAATGTTAGAAATATCTGAGGTTGAAGTGGGGAGATGAGCAAGTGAAAGCCTTGAGAGGAGTTATTGTCCTGCTGGTGAGGAAACTAACAACGTTCTTTTTTTTCTTTTTTCTCTGAAGTGTAAAAACTGTCTATGAAAAAGTAATATAAATTGAATTTAAAGAATTTTGAGTGAGCTGATTTGTTTTACAGGGATTCTCACCCTGTGGGTCAAAATGAGACTAATATATTCATGAATTAACCCAAACTCACAAACTTTTCTGCCAAAGTGTTAAAAACCTGTGACTAATTGCATGAATTAAAAGGTGTTGCTGGACAATTAGACCACTGTTTATGAGTATAGGAGCTCTGAAGATGGCATCAAACACCTTGGTTTTTGCTCTGGATTCTCTCATAACAAGTTCCAGTGATGGTGGAGAAGACATACTAGCCATTCTGGCACTGTTGCTACTGACATAATCCTCTCCTGTAAATGGGCACTTGAGGACAGTAATTTCTTAAACATGCACCCAGGGTTGCTGGAACTTCTCTGCAGACACTCCAAGTGTGGCATTCAACTCACCTAACATCTGCTCTGTAAAAGGTTGCCCAGGAGACCTTGTGTTGTCATCTGTATTGCTTTTCATAGCAATGGAGAAAGGAAGAAACCTTATTACCCCTAGTTATCATCTGCTCTGTTTCTCTGCTAGAGATCGACACCCCATCAGGGGAGCTGGTCAGTGAAATAGAGCCTTGCATTTCACATCCTAATACATGTACTTAAACAGCCATCAATGAATTAATGCAGCACGTTGTGGTTCGGGGAGCACAAATTGAGGAGTGGATATACATATTAACTTTTCTTTCATCTCTTCTACGCTGGAAGCAATCAGCAAAGAAACAAGATAGTCAGCTGTGGCCTGCAACAACACAACACAAAACAGCCGAGCTTCTTTGGAAGTGCTCAGGCTTGTGATATACAAAGCGCATGCCTTCACTTGTTTCCCAGTAAATAAAGAATGGCTAAAAATATTTATCTGATAAGAACAACTCTAATGTGCAAAAACTTACTAGCTCCCACTGTCCATACAGTTCATTAGGTTTTTTAAATATTCACAAGTATGAAAGGACATATTTCTCAAGTTTCTGTAAATAACTGCATCATGAATAATAAAATTTCACTACTTTACTTTGAAAATGTCATTATCTTCTTCTAAATCAATTGCGGATTAGAAAATAGATTTTTTGTTGTTGTTGTTGAAAACAAATAAATAATGCCTTCCTCATGAATATTTTGCCCAGTTGTACTGTTTCAGAAGCAGTGTTGAATGCTTGAAGCATTTGTGTTACAAAATAACATTGCTTCAACTTTCAAGCCTGCAATGATAATAATTAATACTTTCTATCAGTACTTGATATTCATTGCAAGTACCAGTAACATTAGTGACATTGTTAAAAGTTCCTAATCTGAATGCTGCTGAGATAGACAAGATGCATGATTTTGGATCAGAATGCAGTATCATTTAAACCTGGATTTACTTGCCACCATTTTTCCTGGCTTCTCCATCAAATGGTGCTTTGTAGAGATTATTTTGGGACCCAAATTGTTAACTATTCATTGGAATGAGCTGTACAAACTTAGAAACATGATGAATGATATTTTAAGCATAAACATTTAAAACATATCTGTTCTGTGTTTAAATGTCAGAACAAAGCATATTACAGGAAAAACACCTACAAATGCAAAAATGCAATAAACCCACAAAATATGGGTTAAAAATTTCCATATTTGATCTGGGTAGCAAATTATAGAGAGAGCAAAAACCCCTACGCATAACCATAGCTGCCAATTCTGGATCTTCCAAAAAGCAAGGGCAGGATACCAAGTACATGATTCTGCCTTGTGCCAAGCAAGCATCTATGAAAATGTCACCTTTATGCAAGTGAAACACAAAACGAGTAGAATTTGCCCTTAAATGTGAGGAGGAAAATGTTCTGAAAATAAACAAAATGCTTTTTACTGCTAATTAAAACATGGATCAATAAATATTTTCAAAGTTAAATAATACTGTTCCTCTCAAGCTGAGCACCAATCTGCTGGGCTCCAGCCAGGAGAGAATCTTTTCTAGCATAGTTACAAACAACTGATGTGTGGGGTGGAAAATAGAAACATGAATACAACTTTCACAGTAATTCAAACAAAATTGCATGACTTTTAACATATCAGTTAAAGGTTCTTTACCCTTTCCACCTCTTTGTATAGTGGTCAGTACATTGCTGGCGAGATAATGACCTACAAGGAGCAGTCAGATTACTGGTATTAAGATGTCAGTTTCAAAATAAACACCAGTTGGTTCAACAAAGCCTGCAGCTAGGATTATGTTAGGACTAGGAAGACATTTAAAACCCAGTTGAAGCAGAGTTACTGTTTCTGAACAGAAAACATGCTTTAGCATCCTATTTTACTGTAGACTTAACCGAGCTGTGGTTGCTGATTACCTGAAACTGATTGCTAAAACTAGTCTAGGAAGATGCTCAAGACACAGTCCTTGCTTTGGGTGTGGAATCTGATCAGATCCTCATTTCTTGTCCTCTTGTACTCGCTATCTTTGGTTTTCCCATAAACAGTTTTTCACAAGTGGGTCTATGAGTGGAGAAACAGATCCCCAATTGCTATCACTTACTCCTGTTCCTTTGTATATTGATTATGGGATAACACTCCCAGCAGAGAAGGTGTAGCAGGGACAAAAGGGTCACTTGAATTAGAGAAAGGTAGCTACCAAGATTTCAAAGCTGGACCCATGATTCTTACTGACCACTCAAGAGTTAAACCATGTCATATTTTGTTAATTACATAAAGATTTAGCTTAATCTGAGAGTACTGAAAATTCTGTGAAAAAGTTTACACCGAACATGCTCAAACAAATATACAACAAGAAGTGTCTTTGTTCTCTCTCTTGCACCTATTCTCAGCATAGCAAACAAATTAAAAACCCACAGTCCCCCTACCCACAGCTACATTTTTAAAAGAATGGAAAAGGTCTCTATACCTGAATTGTGGGAACCTTTAAGGAGCACTACATTCCACAATAAGCTCCATTTGGATCTGTTTCTGTCATATACCATTTAAAAAAACAGCTTATGTTATCCTTTAAACAGCACTGTAACATTAAGAAGGCAAAGATTAATTTTTTTTATTATAGTCTTTTTTTTCTGGCATACGTCAGCTATGGTCCTAATCAAATACATGCACGTCACCTGTGAAACAGTGATGTAATGTCCCTAGAAAATGCCAGTTGCCATAGATCTTATAGACGAATACCTGAGTAAGCAGTTTTAATTTAAATGCAGATTCTGTGATTTGCAGGTCCTGGGTTTTAATGTGTAGGCCTTTGTGGTAGGTCTAAAATGTTAGGTCGTATATACATGTACACACTTGACCCCCTTGTACTTCTACACCCCAAAAGGTGGTTGTATACCAGCTATTCTGGACAAATTTATCACATTATATTTTATGTCTAAGGGGGCTTAGACTAAACAACCTCAGGTAGTGGACACAATACACTAAATTTCCATACAAAATATTCAACAGACCAGTATGACTGCATTATGGCTCAAACAGTCTTCAGAGTCACTGCTGACAGTATTCTGAGTATCTGGGTTTTACAACAGCCCCGATATTTTAGGACTACCTACAATACTTGAAATTTTAAAGTTATTCAATCAGTGGCAAAGTTAAAAGGGGAGCTATTTCTAACTCTTATTGCCAGGCATGAGAGGAAGGTTTCAGTTAAGCGATACTGGACAGATTTCTGGCAAGTACAGGCATAAGAATACTCTGACCACAAACTGGTTCTGGCCAAGGATTTACCCAGCCCACGGCTACATCTGATCTCTGCTTTTGAGAAGACTATTCTGGACTCTTACCCTGCATCCCAGCCTTCCACTCAGTCACTCTGTCTCGGCTGGCTCAGTTTTGCTTGCCTACAGCTCTGCTACTCCTTTGTGGGTAGTGTGGGTGTATATATATGTATATTATATATATATATTTTGAAGCACTTGGATGGTGGGTTTCACAGCACTTGGATGATGAGTTCTGAAAAATACTGTGCAGTATGGGAAGTCAGCTGGTATGGAAGTATCAAGAACAGTGAGTGGCAATGACAGCAGTGTCATTGGGGGGGGTGATGGCACAGCACAGGCTGGGTGGCCCTGAGCCGACTCATGATTCTGAGTATGTTTCTGGAGGTAGCGCAACCTCTGCTTTGGTGCGGTTAACAGCACAGCATAGGGGACAGCTATACAGGAGCGCTCTAGGAGGTATAATGGATGGGAGAGCATGTGTCCTGCCAAAATATTTGAAAGTCCTATTTATTACTCCACTCTATTGTAATCTGAATGCTATTAAGGAATGTTGAGATCTAAATAATCTATTGGTTAGTGAACTAAAAGTTGATGCTTGCTTTCACACTGCAATCATTTACATTCCCTTGGTGGTGAATTGTGGCAGGATGCAAAAGAGGTTGCATTAGAAAAGCATAAAATAAAGAACAGTAGAATTTATAGCAAGTAAGTTTGCTAAATCCTTCATTAATGAAAACTTCAAAGAGCAGCTATAGCTGCTGCATGACAGTAAGGGTAGGCTGAAGATGATAATTGTAGGAATACAGATATATTATTAGAAAGCGCACTACTCTGCTTCCAGCTGCATCACTTCAAACATACTTAATGGTACACTTTACCATCTTTTGTGTTTAAGCATAGGGCACAGGCATACAGATAAATAAGCCTACCGCTCATTCTCCTTTTTTCTTTGCTGTTATATATGCTGCACGCATGCATGAACATGGACTAGAACACAATGCATTACATCACTTCCTACGTAATGTGCAGGGAATACTTTACAATTCCCATATAGCTGTTCCTTACTTAATATTAGTACTTTACCTTTCAACCCTTTATTTTCTTTTACATGTTACTTCCTTTCACTCCTTTAAAATAGGGACAAACAGAGAATGAAGTGTGATCTGATGGACAAAATCAAAGCTGGAAATGGGAGGCCAGGCTAATTTTTGTGCTTTATAGAATATGCATATGCAACTTTAAACAAGTAAAATCAGAGAAACAGTACTTTCTGGACTCATGGGGCTATGTTGTGAACGTAAGTAAAAGGAAGATTTCAAAACATTTACTCTACTATAGTGGGTCATACATGTTCTTCATACAGAGACAGAGCTATAGAATAATACCCTGGAGGTTAAAAAAGAGACTATACATATGAAATCAAACTCTTCTAATGCTAAAACTAATATAGTTCAAACACTGTTTATTCAGTCCCTTTACACATGTATCAAGATGCTCCTTCTTTACTTGAGCCTATCTATTTTTGTACAGTCTCTGCCTCTTTTAATGAATGATTAGTTATTCAGTATTTGACTAGTTATTCAAAGTGTGATCTCTCTTTTTTTAGTATTCACCACAGTATTACAGATTTCTTCTTCAGTATTTTGTGTGCTTACTACAGCATCTGAATGCTATAAAAAGTTAATGAATTTATCTTCATAAAGTTCTGTGAAAATAGATGGTGTTATTATCCCTGCTCTGCAGTGAGAACCTGGGGCATAGAGAAATTACTGGTTTAACTGAAAAAAATGCAGCTACTCTGGAAGAAATAGAATAGGATCATCTAGTGAAGGACTGCATCATAATGCATCTATGCCAAAGTATTAATCACAGTATTTTAGGAAATACAATATCTTTAGTTTTTTTGATTCAGTAACTGAGAAAACAAACATCTCAAGTTTAGAACAGTTTCTAATTAAAAAAAAAAAAAGGACTTTCATGTTCTAGAAGTCTTATTCTAGAACTATGTTGTCAGAATTCAACATGGTAACTACTCTTTATGTGAACCAACCCTGGTCCATGCATGAAATGAATAACTTCATACCTAGTTTTTAACTGCAGAAGAGCGAGACTCACTGGACACCTGTTTTCAACCATAATTCTAGAACATAATGGTCAGACTACTCTGCCTTTGTATCTCATTCCTCTCTTTCTCCTTGTGTTTTCCTGGTCACCCCCCAAATCCCACTTGTCCCTTCAGCCCTCCCTTTGCAATTATCCAGTATCTTCATACTGATCCTTTTCCCCTCTGTAAATGTGGTGTTCAAGTTTCTGCTACCTTCCTCTGCTTCTTGGCTGTATCTCTGTATATTCTGTGCAAATGCTTACTTGAGTCAGACCATACCCACCTCTGTCCACATTGCCTGGGAGCCAAAAGGGAGCAATGCTCAGAGATCTGTAAGGCCAGGTTCTATCCTCAGTTCCCTCAGCTGTAGCAGCAAAGATTGCTTGTAAAAGTAGCTTTCCTTATTGGAGATGGACCACACAGAGGCAAGAACTCTGATTGCACATGAACTCAGATTTTTTTCCCCAGTCTTGTAACTATGTTAATCTTAAGCAAATTTCAATGTGTACATCAAATGTTCATTACCTGTTACTCTTGACAGGACCATGAGCTGCTCTGCACTAGAGCACCTGAACAAATGAACTACAGTTGTTTTTTCAACATGAACCGAACAGGGTAGGTTTTCTTTTTTCTCTTCCTTCTACTGATTTTAGAAACAGCAGCTCTATTTTGCCTTTTTTTTTTTTTTTTTAAATATACACATGCATGTATGCACACACAAATAATTAAATAAAATTAGCTTGAAGCAAAACACTGAAATGTCAAATTACAGGTAGAAATTTGGGTAGAGTTCAGGTAGGGTTGTTTAATTTTGGCAAGGCTAGAACATGCTGAAAAAATAGTTCTCGTAATGGAAAGAACTGAACAACTTTAGTTCTGGGGCTACTACCTGGGACGATGAATCATGCAATTTAAGCTACTACACGGAATCACCCAGAAGTAGAATTCTCAGGCAGTTCCAAGTCCTCCTTTTTTATGCTTGAGTAGAGCTTCTCCTTGAAGAAAATAATGCTGGACCTGCACGTTAACAATTCCAGTATTATTATCAAGGCATCACTGGTTTATAACACTGGAAACTTCACTGTCTTGCATCACATGTTATCAATCTATCTATAGCCTATCTTCCATGCCAACATTTTCTGATAAGAAACTTTTTTCTTCTGTAATTATAAACATATTTTAATTAACTTTTCCTGCACAATAACTTACTTTGCTATAGACTATTTAAAAATATTTTAATTGTAGTTTTTGATCTTCATTGCTATTTCTTCAATGATAATTACATATTTTATTTAAAATATTTGTCTGTCAAGCCAAGCACATTCCTGTCTATTGATTTGTTGGACATCTTTTATTGTTGTTAAGGTTTAAACCTTTCAGGGATGAAGAAATATTTAAGAAACTTAACTGATTAATGTGTTCAATGAGAAATGTTCAAGTTACATTTTTCTGAGACAAATTAGCAGGCTACTGGGCATCCAGAAATCATCTGCCTAAGAAAAAAAAAGGTAAAATAATACTAAATGAAAAGTTTTCTTTATGGCTGATTTTCCGTTCAGTTGCTTCCAGCTATAAAAAAGTTTTCAAAGAAGAAAGCTACCCATTAGTTTTTAATTTTAAATGACTTTTGAAATTAATCCCTTTACCTCTCTTGATATCTTTCTGACAACCTCCTAATCTCTTCAAACTGTTGGTTAAAAAGTGCACCACTAAATCAGGCTGTCATCAATTTTGTCTCTCACCACAGTGACTCAAAGAGTTGCATCAGCTAGATCATTTAAAGAAACCACAACTTTTTAAAAGAACATCTGCTGCTGTAATTTATAATGTATAACATAATCTTGCATCCAAATTTGACAGAGTTTGATAATGTCTTCCAATAATAGGTCGTGAGAGATTCTGTCCTGGGATGCTGCAAACAAAGTGGCAATAAATTATTAAAAGATACAACCACATATCTAATAAGAAAAAGAAAAATAATCAATCTCTACTTTGAATACTGACAAATATGGTGCCATGCAGACTCTTTTTTAAACTGCCTGTTTCAATTTTAAGTATGTACTGGTTTCTCAGGACATAATTTCCTGAGATTAGTGAATATGAATGAAAGTGCTAAGTGCTGACAATTTGAATTCTCACTTCCTTTAACACTCAAGTGCTAAATATTGCCCAAACTTTTGCTAAAATGTTAAGTATCTATCTTTTTTTTTTTTTCACTAGTAAATTACCATTGATTTGAAGATCTGACAGCTACAGCCATAGTATAGTAGGAAGAACAGTCAGTGTATAGGAGAGGTAAATTCCAAACCATGATTAGAAAAAAACCATCCAATTTTCATGAGGAAGGAAGTCACTCTATTTCTGAGAGAGAGCAAGAGAGTAAGTCAATGTGGGCAAAGTCTGGGCAGAAGCATCAGGAGAGAGGAAGTGCTGTGGGTAGTGAGTAGTAGTCTGTACTGATACAGTGTATTCTTGCATATTTTTGGAAAAGGGAAAAAGCTGAGAGATGAAAGCATTTCCAGGAACAAATTCTCACTAAAAGTCTGTCATTAAGTCAGTTACTTTTGTGACTAAAATTCATTGTATGGTTTTGTGTCTACATACTCAGTGTACAGGTATTGTAGGAAGAGGGAATTGGGGATGGGAAGCCTATAGGCGATCTGCAGAGATGAAGCGGATTAGATAAATACTCAGGTTGCATTTAGAGGACTGCTATTAGTACCATCTGGCAATGAAAATATTGGTTGCTATCATGCGATTGCACTGGACCGTAGGTACCTTTTTGCTAGCTTCCCGTCAGTAGTCTAGTATGGAAAGTCGCTTTTGATGCACATGAACAATAATGAGGAGGAGGAAAGGGGCTGGTGGAAAGCAGGTTCACATTTTTTAATGGAAAAGTTATCCACTCAGCAACAAAGGTGGTGAAGTTCCCAGTTTGAAAGTACTTTACAATCAGAGGCCTCATCAAGAGAGTCATTTTCAAAAAAGCACCACACTCCCTCATTGCAAATGAATAAAAAGCTGAGAAAACAAGCAGAGAATAAAGCTACTCTCAGCCTGGGGTTGGCTCCGTAGTGTGGCCTAAATCAATCCCCATCCTTTTTTATGCAGAGTGCACTTACATGCTGATGTGATGGCACAGTTTTGTACAAGAGGTCCCAGGTTTGGTAACTTAAAAGTGGCTTATACAGTCCTTAAAATACTTTAAAGGAGAAGGCATGTTGTCTGTAATAAATACAGCTGTATACTGCAATTATAAACCAGCATTTCTTCCCATTAGAAACAGAATATTATTTCTATTTTTGTTGTATTGATTTTTAAAAAAATTGTATTCTCTTATAGAATCTCTGAATTATTACTCACTTTTATCTTTACAGCATAAAAAAATATAAAAATAAAATGTGTCTTACCAACATGACTTATGCAGCAGATTGTACAATCTTCATTTTCCAGGACTTTGTACCCTTAGTACACACTGTCAATAATCCAGTACTATGATTACATTCAATTAAAATTATAAAAAAATATTTTGTGTGAAACTAGAAAGTTTTGGTTCCCTTCATTTGCTTCCTCTCGCTTGAGTCTTTTAGGCCTTCCAGCGCTTCACCAAAACACTTTTTTTAAATGACAGTTTAGCGTCTCTCATATTTAAATCTCTCCAAAATTATGCTTGAAGAAAATTACAAAATATTGCGAAGACTGTAACAAAATGGAAAAAGTGTCATCACAACTATATGAGTATATTTTAATTTGCATTTCTGCAACTCATTTTAAAAGAAAGTTATCTTTTCAAAATACAAAATAGGGGGCAAATGCCCTAACTAAGCATGAAGCAGGTAGTACACTGGTGGACACCCTGAATTATCAGTTTGCATCTCCTGTTTCTTCTTATAATGCTGTCTGACAGGTAAGAATATAAGAATAAGAAGGAGTTCTACTAGGTGGAATGTGAAACTGAGTTTGTCATGTTACATCAATATCCTCAAATTTTCCTTCTAAACAAGATGTGGAAAACTGACTCATCAATTAAGAGAAAGGAACTCTAATAAAATCTTTTAAAATATCCTAAAATATCCATCTTTTAAAATATCCATCTTTTAAATGTGACAGTACAGTACCATAACATGACACTCCTACATCATGATTTTGATGATGTATAAATCAGATGATGACAAACATCAACTGCACTGCATGTGTTCCTCATGATGTTCATAAACCTTAGTTTAGGAAAGCAGATATTCAAGAACTGGCAGAGACTGTGTAAACTAGCAGAGATTAATGTACCATGAAAAAGAACAAACTTTGTTTATCTGTTCACGTACTTCTGCTACTAGAACTAAAAGATGCATGTGGTTTTTGAAATAGTCTGCTTTCTGTTTGGACCTTACAGAAGAATTACCCATACCTACACCAGAAAACATATTAATATTCTAAGACTGAATTCTGGTGCATCAGATTTGTGGCTGCTAGTTACTAGATTAGGTACTAGTATCTTTATTATATTCATCATCACCAAGAAAAACAAACAAACAAACAAAAAACAAACACAAAAAGCCCCATTACCATAAAACGTACCGTTTGTTTACCATTTATCTACCTGCTGTTGGCAAACACCAAATCACCAAACCCAAATGCCATTTTAGGAATTTTTTCTTTTTTAAGGACTTCATATTCACAGAAGTCACTATAAGGGTTGTAAATTTCAATCCTAATTTGTATCTCTATGAATCTAACTTCCTGCTCTATTGAAACCTTATAATTTAAGAAAGACTGAGGAACTGGCAGTGAAGACTTGTTGCTTGAATGTCATAATCAGTCACTCTTTGCTTGTCTGGCATGGCCCATTTTGAAGATGATGCTGCCTTTCTATACTTACTGGATATCCATTCCCTAGACCTCATTTGCTTGGGCAGTTCAAGGTATCAGGTGCTTAGACTGTGTGGTCGCAATTTTTCAAATTCCCTGAAGTGCTCAGCCCCCACTTAGGCTTTTAAACAGATCACTATTTCTGCTTACCTATAAAAACTTTCTATTCCAGAAGAGACTCTTTCAGTCACACTAGTTAAAATCCAGCTATCTCAACTCTAATTTAAGGTGATGTGAACAGCAGAATCTGATTACTTACATAATTTTCAATCTGTGTTGTAATACAGAGTATTTATGGT
The DNA here is from genome assembly GCF_900496995.4 of Aquila chrysaetos chrysaetos. Taxonomy (NCBI): domain Eukaryota; kingdom Metazoa; phylum Chordata; class Aves; order Accipitriformes; family Accipitridae; genus Aquila; species Aquila chrysaetos. Next base: position 32,165,515 of record NC_044005.1, read on the forward strand.
GGTAAAAATAGTCATATTTGTGCTAATAAATCAATATTTTATGCTTTTATTTTCAAAATTATAATTCTAAAAAAATCTGGCCTCTGTATGGGCATAAAAGAATATTTATTTCAAATTTTCTCATAGAAACTATTGCTGATATCCCATAACCCATTTCTATCCTAATAAAACTTTCTTAGAAAAATGCTCTATTAAAAAAAAAAGAAAAAAATTAAATATTTCTAAGATAATACTATGCTAGCATCTGGCCTGGGCGGTACTGGAGGACATACAAATGAATTGATGGCATGTGACTGGAATTTCACCTTTCTGTGAAATGTCAGATGTGGGTTATTGATGGGTTAATATTTATGGATCAGTGACACAATGTTATATTGCAATTATTGAACAATTGAATTTTGGTAGAAAAATTTCAAGTTGAAATTGTCATGATTAACAAGACATCCTTCCTTTACAAAAACAAGGAGTGCATGTCCATCTCTGGAATATGCCTATTCCCAGTCAATCCCTCATATGACCTCCTTGTGATCTACTTGTCAAGACTTTCTAAAGTCTTGACATAGATGCCTATGAAAGACTGAGATTTACAGCTCATGCTGTTATTCTTGAGTGACTCTCAAATCATCCCTTTCTGTTTTGTCTCACTATATCTCTGGAGACCAAAATATTTCTGATACATTATATTAGAATGGCTAGCATATTTAACCAGAAGCTAGAGAATATCAGTTCTGGGCTCTCCCAAGCCTGTATTTAAATCTGCATCTGGTGACAAAGCAGTCTCAGGTGGGACATAATTTATTCCTTACATCTTCAGGTTAGGACACTGAGCAGCAAAGAGTTCAGAGAGAAAGTAAACAAAGGGACGCATTAATTCACAGACCTGTAATGAAGATTTTCTGCTGGAGTAATCTGGGTCTGGGGAACTCAGTCCTAATTTCAAAAGGCTGAATACTTTCTCAGGCAGTGACATGGTTGTTTTCTGCCACTATTATATTGGTTTGTGTGAACATTGTCCTAGCATCCAACTATGTAAGAATTTGGGGGCAGGATTGGTAAACATTCCTTCGGGATAATCCCTGAATTTATTCCATAATCTGTAAAAAGGGAGTCTATCTCCCTTGTACAGTGTATCTGTACAAGCACAACGTTGAATTTCACCACTGGGTGAGAAAGCACGATGGTTTTCCCCTACTCATCAGTTTGTATTGATTTCTATGAGCTTATATGAGTTTGAGCATGTTTTCAGGGAAAAGAATGTTTCTTTTAAATTTTAATATGAAATCTTAGATTCTTGCCTTCCATCTCCAAAGAGCAGCTCTCTTTTAAGAGGGCCTTAATAAATGAGTGGAGCAACATTTACAGAGCACCATTTGTGCATTCAGCAGCAGTCCTCACACTGTCTGTTAAATGGAATTGGCCTTCACTTCTGTTTCTGAATGTGATGAATGGCATCATTCAATAATATATGTTTGTCAAGTTGCAATCTTGTGCAGTGTTAAGCACAGTGTTAAGCAAGGTTCAGTCTGCATATAAAATATATTCTCTAATAAAAAAAAAAAGTAAGAGAAAATGACAGGGAAAAACTTTGATGCGGCTATATATCCTATCAAAATTACTGACAGGACATTAATCATTGGGAATGTTGTTTCACATTGAGTTTACTGTGCACAAACTGGTGAGAAGAATTGTACCTTGGGATTTAAATTGAAAAACAGAAAAAAAACCCTTACTCATGCAAAATCCTTCATTACTTATGAAAATGGGCATATTAACATGTGAGTGGGAAGGCAAATATTATGTATTTACATGTGCTAAATAATAAAAATTCAGGACACGTATGCACAAATGCCTCCTTCAGGATGAGGAACCTGTTCTCTTTGCAATTTCAGAAGGGTTGTGGGATTGTAATTCCTAACCTAACAGCAATTTTTGTAGGGTTTTTTTGTCAGAAAACTGACAAGCCATACTTCTCAGCAATTCCATGATGAATCCAACTTCTTCAAAAAATCTTTAAATAAGATTGTGGTCTTCCTTAATGAGTAATGAGAATCTATCAATACCAATCATAGCTGTTTAAGGCACATTCATGATAAACCACAAAAAATAAAAAAGACAATTAATGGCATATTGAGTGGATCAAACTTTATTTGTGCTAAACCTACTCTCTTAGGAGCATTTTCTATTAATGTTGCTTTCTGCAAGTGATAGAAGTTTTAACCCTGGTGTAGCAGATAAGCCGTTGATCTGTCAGCAGACTTTTTCCTACCTCCCACAGTATTGCGCTTCAAAAGTTTGTTTGGAAATGAAACCAAATTCTATGTTTCCTCTACAGATGGTTGACCTCTTTCAGTTAGTGGCTGCATTACTCATTTAAACAATTATACAGGTCAGAATGGTGTAATCTAAATTATTTAGTCTCTGGGTGTTTTTCAGACACCACTGACAGTCCGAGAGGATCCAGCTGCTAGTTGTACCTGGATTTGAACTCCGCAAGATAACAGAGCTTTAGTTAAGAGTTTCAGTCACCATACATCGCTTCATCTGCAAAAACACATACCACAAACAAACTACTCGTAACAGACCTGCGACCTTGCAGGTATCAAAACGTGCAAATAGCAAGGCTAATTATTCCTAGTCGAACTGTTCAAAATAGTTTTTACTGTATTTGAATAAAAATACCTGGATACTCCTTCATCATGCAAATCTTAAAAATACCTTTTTTGTTTGTCCCCCACAGGGAGCAATTCAAGTCTACCAAACAGACTAGCAAAATATTATGATAACCTTTTCTATCCTAATTTGTACTGGAGGCTGTGTGTGTGCTAGGATCAACATTAATTACTGTATAACATTTCAGCTGTGTAGTTCATAGAAATGTCAGGGAGTTAGCTAAAGGGGATATGGGGTCCTGATATCAGCAGGGGGTAAGTGGCCTCAGCCATTGTGCAGCATGTGGATGATGGAAATTTACAAAAATAGAATCCATAACTGAGGTGTTAAAGCTAACTAACCCCAATAAAAAGTTCTGTTTCGCCAGGAAAACCATCACATAGATAAAGTGTTCACCAGCAATTACTTGCATTTTCTAATAAAATTTAAGTTAATAAAGTATGGAATCCAACAGTTAGCAAAACAGACTGTAATAATGATTCCACATAATAAGGGATCTACTTTGTTAAAGTTAATATATCAGTTTGAATTAATGCATTTTAAATTCAGATTCCTTTTGCAGCTTGAATCCAAACTAATTGCAGGTTTTAAATTGTCACTAGTAGGAGCTCAGCCAAGGCATATTTCCTCTCTTCTTTAGTTGCACCCTGAGAATTCATGAATCAATTTTTTTCTGGGTCATGACTTTGCCCCGCCAGGAGCAGAGAAAACCCTTCAGTGTGAAGAAAATTTAATGGCAGAGATCCCAGTACAGGCAGAATTTGCACGCAAATGGCTAGGAAGTAAATGGCAGGGGAACTTTCCAATGCATGAGAAAGAAACCTTAAAATCATTTGTAGTAATCCAAACAGCAGTGAATTAAGCAAATAGTTTTAAGGACAGCAGTATCCATGTCTGTCTTGGCAATTTAGGATTGTTGGATGGTTTAGGAGAGGGCTGCTTTTGCAAGCCTTTTTTTTAAACAGTAGAGGTCACCTTAGTACAAGTCTCTTCTAAAAAAACAGTCCACAACAACAATAAAAAACCCTTTTCCACCCAGATGAATTATGCACTTCAAAAGTACTCACAACTTCCTCCCAATGTTTTATATAAATTTTTTAAAAAAAACTAAAGTGTATTGTCGGTTTAATTTCATTATATTTAGTTATAGGGATTATTCAGTATGAAAAAAGGATTTTTTTCAAAGTACATTTACAGTTTTAATCAGTGATCTGCACATACAAGTCATTCAAATATCTGAAAATCGGTTTGTGTTTTAAGCTTTACAATTATATAAAGATCTGTCAGGCCTACATATTTTTTGTCTTTTATATTTACCATGGGGAAAAATGTGACAAAGTAATTTGTTTCTTGGGAGGAGATTCTCAGACATAAATTGCACCTATCAAAATTCACTCATCTTCATTAAAAAAAAAAGCATTCAGAAGCCTGACAAATCAACAAAAGATTTCGTAAATTAGCATAAAATATATCCAGCTTAATACAAATTGACAAAGCTCTTTCTACAGTATTTGTTTTCATGACATGGCTACCTTTTATCAGCATTGTACCTAACATCACCTTGGAAACTGCTTTGTGGAAAAGCTCTACCAGACGCTGAGAACGAAAGTAGAAAATTATTTGATAAATACTTAGAAGATTCTACACATAGTGAAGGAATTTTTGTAATCATTTAAGACCCATCAGGAAGAAACACTTTGCAAAAAATCTGGCTGTTTAAAGTGTTTATACATTTCAAAAGGAATTATGAAAAGTGACACACAATAGCTTGCCTTACATGCAAATACATTCTTAAATATTAAAATAGTATTTTGTTTACACTACCAGTAATACTAGATTCCAGCTTTAAATGGTGTAAAGTAACTGTTTTGGCAATCTTTTCCTCCAGATGAGGTTATTTAAAGAATACACATTAAAAATCTTAGTTAATATCTCAAGATGATTATCTTTATACATTATCACTTCAGAAATGAAATGCCTGGGACATTCTTAAATGCTATTTTACTTCTAAATCACTCTATTAGATTTCCTGCTTGAGTGATTTGTGAAGAAAACATTACATATATATTTTTTTCTGATTACCAAACCACATTAGACACAAAAGTCTACTTGAAACTAGTTTACAGTTTAAAAACAGGTCTAATAACAGGTGAATGCTGAAAAATATGCAAACAAAATGGCAGACATGAATGACTTCATTTAAAACATAATTGCTTCTCATCAACCCAAGAAATCATGCAGAAACAGTCCCTGTTTCAGCCAGCCGGGGAGAGACTGGAGAAATCACTCAGGCATGGATTCTAAATGGAAGGTCCACTCCTGGGTCTCAGCCAGGGAACGCTCCACACACAGATCCAAGCCTAGGGACAATAGTCCTTAGAATCACAGTTCATCATAACAGATAATTATACAGCAAGTAAAACAATAAGGTATTTTGGCCTTTCAATAGATAGACTAATTGTGGACTATGGAGTTCTGCCTGGGAGGCATAAAACACACCCCTCCGTGAGTCATTTTATTGTGGTGAGGAGTGGCATGAATTTTGTGGAAAGGGATTTTAGGAACTGGTGAGTTCCATATGTTGTTTTTTGCTGTACGTCTCGGGCACATAGCCAGAGTTTCCACGCACACAGCTAGAAGCTTTTAAAAAAAAAATTTCTTCCCACTTGCCTGTTTAAATGTTTTAAGGGACATTTATATTTTTTTTTTCCCTAGCAAAGTCAGTAACCGCAATTATTTTCCTCTTTTAAACATAATAACATTTCAACTTGGATAAGGTGGAAAGAACTATATTGGTCTTTTCAGAGGGAAAATATGTTAGGATTACATATTTTATATATGGTTTTCATATCAATGAATTCATAGCGCTGGGCTAAAATATTCCCTGAAACTATTGTATACCATTTGTTTTCTGGATTGTTTGTAGAGACAAAAAATTGAGGAAGGAAATATGTAGTTCAAGACAGAGCAGCTTTTGAATCATTTTAAATGTGTTATTCTGTTTTATGCTCAGCCAGTTCTTTTTCTTCTACTTAAAAAGATGACAAGCAAGCAAACTCTTTTCTAGCAAATACAAGTGTTAGTTCTTGGATGCCATGCAAAGAGTGCAAATGCATAAGAAGGCTGACCTCCTGCACTAGGAAACAAGTACTCTATCTCTGCAATTTGTGCAGCCCCACTGCCAGCCAATTAACTTGAAGCTGAGTTTTGACTCAAACTCATGACCCTTCAATCCCCACAGTCATGTGTTACATCTGGTATCATTGAATTAGTCCTTCCATTTTGGCTTTTTTTTTTTTTTTTTTTAATCGTCCACTTTCTTTCTGCCAATTTTTTTTTCTAACCACTAATGATGATTCAAGAAGCTTTGTACACTATCTGCATATTTGTTTGTTTTTGAGTAGAGCTCCCTTGGAAAAAATCTGGCATACATTTTTCTTTTCTAAGAATACCATTCAATTCTGCATTTCATGATACCCTTTTTTCCTGTTCTGTACTATAATGGTGACCATTACATCATGTACCCTGAGGGCTGTGCTTAAAAAGAGAAAGGATGGTGAAATTAGCAAAAATAAAAGGAACTCCCTGACTTGAATTCACAAACTGTGCTTGTTTTTGTTAAACAGAACAAAATCTGCAGTGACGGTAGCAAGTTCAATAACGTGTAGTGCATACGTTTTTCTCTCAGCTACAAAGCACCTTCCTTAAGAAATGCTTTTAAAATATTCAATGTAAACTACTGAAGATACTCATATTAAGTAGTACTCCCCAAGCTGTGAGTACATTTCTTGATTTATTTTTAGTGTTTTTCAATGGAGTACAATTTACTATCCGGAACCTGTTTTCCTCCCAATTGTTTGTAAAATTCTGTTTTAAAAATTCTAATGAAATGAAAAAAGGCAGTTGATTTATTGCACTTTTTCAGATGTCAGACCTGAAGTATTAGGCAGAGTTGAAAATACACTGTCTTAGACATTTTTATTCAGTACTGCTTTTCTAAGAATCTTACTTATGCTATCGAAGTACAGCGAATGGTAGCTGCGGTCGGTAAAGATAGATAATACCAATGGTGAACGTGTAATCAGTCTTTCAGGGCTTAAAACATTCTTTTTTTCTCATCATGTCTACACTGGATTTTCTCACTCAGCTATTGTATGTGCACTGCTTCATCCTTATGTCATTATACCTCCATGTAAGTCTTCTACTTGCCTTTTGAAACTAGTTGAATGTATCATTCCTCATATATACGTGTGTGTGTGTGTGTGTGTGTGTGTGTGTGTATGTGCATCCAAAATAAACTGAAAAATGAATATTCCAACACCAACAGAAAAGTCTACGTTAGCGTGGTAAAAGTGGTCATATTTCAAATGCTTTTGTGCATTTATAAAATATTTTTGTGACTACTGTGTGTGAGTACGATAATGTCATTGTATTATACACAGTAAGTTTTTAACGATCAGTGAAAAATAAATGATATGTTATTATTGAATGATGTGATATTTAAATATAAAAGCAGTTGAGTGCCCTATCAGTTTCCTCTTAATATTTTGCTGGTACGAATGTTTTTCTGACTTCTAAATCACACATTTGCTAAAATGAGCTCTGCTAGATATCAGTTTGAACACAGGCACAATGTGTCTCAGTCAGATTCATAAAACAGATAGCTGAACTAGAGTTTGACTTTTGACATCAACAATCTGACTTCAATATTTCTCCACAAAAAGAGACTTCTGACTCTCATCGCTGTTTCAGTGTGATGGATAGCTTTTCAGCTGCTGACAGCAGTGAATGTAATAAATGTAATCATCCACACTGGGGGCTGAATATTTCTATTTTTTAAGTTTTCCGTCTTGTGCATTACGAATGACAAAGTAACACCTGCAGTATTACAGTCACTCCTTTCCTACACAACTGAAATACAAAAATATTATTATAAGTTGTCTATGTATTAGTACTTCAGTGCTAAATAAGCTTTTAATTACCTACATTTATTTTTTTCTCTAAGAATCACTTGCAGAAACAGAGCTTAATTTGAGCTCTGTTTGACTTCTCTGATCATCTGGGTTTTCATTGTCATTGCTTCATAATAATTTAATGTCATATATAATGACATAAAACCAGGGAAAACCAAAGAAGCTGCCAATCTGAACTGATCTAAGTGTTCATGAGTATAATCGTAGAAAAGCCTGATTTGTTTGTGCCAACAACATTCAGCATGGTCTGTAACTGGGCTAGTGTTCCCTTGTTATTTCATTTTCAAATAGTCTTTCAGTGTACAGTGTAGCTGCTTAATCAGAGTGTTTTATTTACCACAATTAACAAAATGAGTGAATGTATATATTGGCAATACATTAAAAAGTATTAAAATTATGTTTACCATTTAGTTAGCTAAACATTTTACCATCCTGTTTTTTCACTCGCTTCATGTATAAGCAACTATTATTATGTTTGCAACTAAAAGTGTATAGCTGGACCACATGCTTAATTCAAAATTAGTTCTAAACTTTCATTAAGTAGCTTTATAGAGAAATATCTTTTGTTAATTAAAAACTTATTTGGAAGCATATAAAGCTGCAGTTTGCATTTTCCCCAGTCTCTGAAAGCAGTGACTTATCTTACTTTACATCTAATTAAAAGTTTATGGAGATGCAATGGATTTTTGTGCAAATTAGAATTAATTAGAGTTATTAAGAAGCCATGAAAAGAAAGATTTGAGAAATAGTGAGAAATATTATTTAAACCCTAATGGAATTCAGTGAAACCCACAGGTCTATTACAGGCCCCTGATTTGCCAGGATCACTGCAGGGAATCTAACATTAATAAGCACACTGGTAATTAAATCATTTGTTACTTTGTCTGTAATGTTGTAATGTTTCACTGATACTCTGTCAGAGCTCTTTGTGCAGATCAGAGCTAATCAAAGGTAATCAATTTTCAGCATTTGAGAAATCTGTAAATGATTATACATTCATCAGATCATTTAGTGGAGTGCAAGGAAAGTGCAATGCAATTAATCTTCCTGCATGAGGAGGAATTACCACCACAGAATTCAACAGTTATAATTAATTTCATTGTCTTGCTGTGAATTTTGATTGCTTTTCTTTGGACTGTATAGTACAAATGATGATTCATTGCAAAGTATTTGCAAAGCAAACACACCAGTGTGCTATGCAAATTAAAGTAGCTGTATAACAGATAGGTTTCAAACTTCCTATTTACTCAGGGTTGTTGAGTACTAATTTGCCAAATAATTGCTTGTTAACTTTATACTCTCTTCCTCTGAATATTGAGATTGGTAACCAATATAAATAGAAAGCACATGCTGTTTGATATCTCATGGTAAGTATTCAAAATACTAGTTAGCACTTAAACTTGCACTCAACTAGAAAAAACCATAATTTGCAACATATTTTTAAAAAATCAATCATTCTACCTTCTTTAATATTTTAATAATTTCCTTTTTTTCAGTGCAAACTGTATTGAAAGGCAAAAAAAGAATTTTAGTGGATTTACCATAAAAAGCCGTATAAGCTTAAACCAAGCAAAACATTCATTTGACATAATGCCTTTAATATTCATTTTCCTTCATTCCCATTACTAAATATTAAGTACCTTTTTCAGGATATTACCAAATTATAGTAAGCACTATAGATACATTTAGAAAATCAGTCTATGCCCCAAATACCAAACTGTCAAAACCAAATGCTGTGCTCAAGATTCCCATACCAAACCAGAGCCTACTTGAAGTGACTGGCATGCTGACTAGACACATATGCTGCTGTAGATTCAGTTACAGGCTAGAATCTAATTTTAGATTTTGGTACAAAACTAGATGCTATAATCAATAATCACAACTTGCTTATAGTTAGTAAAATACTAATGGAGGAGAGAAGTTCACATTTGAGAAATGCCAAAATTTCATTGTAAAAGTACCGATTAATTTCAAAAGGTGTTGAATTGAGCTCTGCAGAGGGGAATATGGGAGTAAGCACTTAGGTAGAAATGGTAAGAATGTGTAGTTGCAGGTTATATATTTAATATGTCAGTTGATTATTAAGTAATTTCAATTTTATTTTAAAAGCTGTAACAACAAATATTGGGAATTATCAGTGGATGTCTAGTTAATCATTACTGGCAGCATTATACATTAGATACTGTTTAACTTAATTTATAATCAGCTTGAAGTTTTCATTAAAAAGGTAAAACACTACAATCCTGCATTATTTTGGTCTGTACAAATGAAGTCTGGTAATAGTAATCATGTATATGTTTATCTACGTATGTATATGCATGCATATATGATTATGTAGCATATATGTACATATATATTCTTTAAAAGCCAACTCTTCCATTACTAAATGCTATCTTTATGACAGCATCACGAGTAATACATGATGTATTTTAAAAAAAGAGAGAAATTTTAAAGACAGCACGAGGATGGAATAGCCGTCTCCCTTCAATATTAAATAGTAAAACTTAAACATTGTACAGCTAATTAGCATAAGATACTAACAGAGGACAGAATGAGAGATGTTCAGGTTTGAGAAGTCCCAAAATGTGGAGCTGGAAATACTGATTGTTCTGAGAGCCCTGGAAAATTCTTAGAATGAAAGTACATAGAAGTTTAAGGCATTTGAACTCATCTCTTCATTTCAACACACTTGGTCACGACTAAGTCAATAGGCTGAGCCTCACTCAATGTTTACAGTCCACAGCTGAAGTTACAGACATATAAATCTAGATATGAAGTAAATACGATTTTCAGAATTTAAAGCTGAACAGAAAAAGTTTTGACTACTTATAATCTGCTCTGTTAGCTCTCCACAGCGTGTAAAGGTTTTTTTCAGATTGCACTTTTTCTTGTACCAATGAAAACTAAAACAAAGACAAATCTTAAAATTTAGAGTACAACAGCCGTGTAGTGCACACACCTGAGGAGTCCATGCTGTTACTGGTTTAAGAAATGTTTATTTTTTATATGTCATCAATAGTTTTGCCATCTAAAAACCAGTGAAGTGCACAACTCAAAATAGCTGGAAAACTGTTCTTGATGGATATTGGGTTTATAGTGGATCCATATCTTTTGGTGAAAGCTCCCGAGACTGCAAAATTGTACTGGAAAAATAGCTCTTTTCATAAAAAAGTCACAGTGAAAGTAATTTCTGGCATTTGAACTGATTTGGACCATCCTCACAAGAGCATTCAACATGGACTTGTTCATCACATCTGCAGGAAGAAACTACTGAGAAGAAAATACTTATGTGCTTCTCAAGAAGAATTTTCATTTGTATTTGAACAGGGGGTTAGAGGATAAGCTGCAAGGCAAAGTTTTCAACCTGTAGAATCTGTTTACTCTTAGAGTCACAAATCTTCCACATTTTACTAGGGATGAATCAGCATGACACTATCCCATCTGGACTGGAGCTCCACAGACCATGTATTTCTTTATGCCACGTTTGTTCCAGGATATTCCTTTAAGGAAGTCCTAGAAAGAGGTGAAAGAGGTGAAAGAGAAAGAGGTGAAAGAGGTGAAAGGGAAAGAGGTGAAATGGGGAAAAAGTAATATAAAATGTAGTGTTTCCCAAACCCACACATGCATGTTCTACATCCCTCTTTGTAGGCACAGATGCTTTCACCCTCATCTTCTCGTAAGAGAGAAACTGCTTCTTCATCAACATTCTTCATTTTCTCTGGCTGTATGGAAGACTTCAAACAGTTAAGATCCACACAAAATGAAGAGTTTGAGAATGGTCAGTTTGGTATTGCTTGAAGGATATTCCCAAAATGCACACTGACCCCTCACTGGCCATATTCAGTTCACTTTTCTTTGTCATTATAACCTCTGTAGCATCACAGAAACCTGCAGTCATATCCTCCTTCTATGCTCCAAGCAGTTTAGCTTGTCTGAATTATACTATGTTCACTTTTCGTAAGTAAAGTATCCCATATTTAAGTTCATTTTTTATTATTTTGCTTTTTCTTTTCCTTTCAATGAGCTTTTATTGTCTAAAGTCTAGATTTCTGCCAAGTTTGTGAACTGCACTTGTCAGAGTATTGCCCACAACTCTGGGTTCCTTTGTTGAAGCTGTAGAAATAAAATGAATAGTATAAAAGCTTGATGGCATCTGTGGATAGGAAACTCATTAAAAGCCTCAGCCTTCTGTTTTATTTCTAACCACATTGCCCTGTGGGATTTCAAGGTCTTGCAGGATGAAACCAGCAGGACTCATTACTTCTAAAACAATGTTTAGAGTTCTATTGGTGGTGGAATGTTCTGCCAGTCAGGTAAAAAACCTAGGCCTTTATCCTTCCTGGGACAATACCCGGCAGCTCAGAAATTGCTTGGAAAAGTCATGCCTTTGAATGCAACTGCAGGTGTTGCTCCTCAAAGACTGTTGGTACCCTCCTATGCACCCTTCAAAGGAATAATAGAAAATTCACTTTGGGATTCAAATGCAGTCTAAGAAAAATTGAAATAATAGGAACAAACTTTTGAGACTTCCTACATTTTTCCCACGAACCTATGGACCATGACTAATACCCTGAGGGCAAAAAAACATCCTTTTTCCCTCTTACACAGGCATAGAATTCATGGTGTCAGATAAATAAGCTTCATGACCTCACCTTGTTTAAGGCTACCATTCAATTACTGGCAAACACTAGTCACCACAGTGAGAAAAGAGTGTGGCATTCTGACTGCTCACATTAATTAGAAATAATTCAAAATTTATATCATAAAAGAATAGTAAAAAATTATATGAAATTTCATCACAAGATACAAATTAAAAACATTTAGCAAAAAGTAATCAGCATTAGTTTGAGTAAACTCATGGCTCACTTTTCCTGTGTAATTAGATACAGTTATGAGAATATTCTTGAATATATGATAGAACCAGTAAGGACCTTGCAAGTGTGGAAATGATTTAGCCTCTTAAAGTAGTATCAGAGCTTTGTCAACTAGAATTCATTTTACAGATTTGCCAGATAACTTATCCATAGTGTCTGAAAACTTCAACCACTTTGTAAAAATGTCTAAGGCAGTAATAGTTAATAATTTTTGTACACTGGCATATATACTTACTCATTAAAAAGTATAAATCTTGACTGCATATTGAAATACTATTTAGAAATCCAAGGCTGCAGTTATATAAAACAATGAAATTATCTGAAATGTAAAGAATAGCACATGCAAAATTTAACTTACAGATGAGATTTTATGAACTTTCAAACCTGAGCAAACATGTTTTAAAGAAAAATTGTTTGAGCCACAAATTTTCTTTATAGATGATCAGGTCACACAGAGATCACATTCCTGTAATTCATAAAACAGCAAGATAGGATGACACTCGTAAGAGCAGAAGAGAGCTGAGCAGTAGAATATCCTTTGTGTGTCTACGAATTAGATACCTTTCAACGATAACAGTAATGACAAACAGCTAGATTACCAACACAGAAACTGTAGAGATTTTCTCTTTTTGAACAAGTTTGCCAGCAATAGACTTATCACCACAGCATTTAATGGATAAGTTGTAGTATTTAAACATGTTGGATCTAAGGATTTAGAAATAAATACACTCTTTTTTTTTCCTCATCAGCTTCCAAGATGACTATGCCAAAAAAACAGTGGTAAAGCAATTTTTCTTTCTGTTTTTCTTTTCTTTTTGTGAGCCTATGACAACTCCAGGAGTTCTACTATAATACTGCACTAGACCACATATTTTGAATTTCTAAGGCATTCTGTTTCTATAAAAAACTTCAGTAAAAATTCAGTCTGTAATCTGCAAGATTGTTTCCTTACAATTTAGAGTTGTATACTCTTAATACAAATGGGTCTAAACATGGCACATTTTCTGTGAGGTTTACTTACTTAGAATATGAAGTTCTTTCTTTCACCTACATTTACATTAGAAATAGGAACCCATAGCATTATTTCTGGTGGTAAATGAGGGGACTGAAGACTATTGGATGAAAACAAATGATGCCCTTCAAAAGAAGATACAGTTGGGAGCTTTGTGTAATTGTTTCTGCATTACTGCTCCCACAGGACCAGCTGAAGAGATTACCATCCCCAGCCAACCCCCAACTGTTTGTTGCCATCCTCTTGCCAGAGAACACTGCCTTGCCAGATCCACTGGTTAAATTACTTGTGTGATCGCTTCCTAATTTATTTCAAAGTGAGTTGCGTTAGCAAAGCAGGCAAGCAAAGAAGATCTATTATTTCAATGGTTTATGCTGGCTCATTTTAATTTTAATAGCCTAGAAAGCAATCTCAGCAGCAGTGCAGCCAGGAAAACTAAGTAGATGGCCGCTCTTGAAAGCAGTCCGGGGTTGGTAAACTTCAGCTTACAGAACTACAACTGAAAGGGGAAAGATGCCCACACCATGCAGATTTAAACCAAGGTCAAGCAAAATATTTGGGCACCTGTGTAACATAAAGCACATGGATCATCCTACTGTTTTAAATGTGGTTACTAATAAGCTATTTGTTAAGACTATTCTTATGGTATTGTAGAAAACATAAGTCATAGGATGAGGTTTATTTCATATATATTTATATATGAAAATTAGGTGTGTTGTCTGCATACATCTTCTAAGCTTGCCCTGCAGTCAATGGAAGAGGTACCACCTCCTGGAGGGTAATTCCCTCAGCTATCTAAGAAAGGAGGTGTGAGCTGCATTCTGAAGATGTTCATCACAGAGCAAAGCCATCACTTAGCTTGCAATATGCATCCTTCTCCTAGGCTGCTAAAGTTAGGTGAACTGAATCCTATCCTATCCTTAATTTGTACCTCACCAAGTGGGCCTGACAACAGCAACAATGTTATTTCTGGAAAAAAAATCCTTAAATGGGACAATCATCTTTACCAATGTCATTATAGGCTTACCATCCATTTTGGAAAAAGTTTATAAAACATCAAATTTGCATTTAGCTGTAGAAATCAGTATTTTGTAAATATCTTTTATATATATGTATATATATTTATATATATTAGTGCCATCACTTCTTATTTTAACTTCCTTTAACTCTGTAGTTTCCCTGGCTTCAAACAAACTTTTAGATTGTAATTAGCTTTTGTAATAAATGCACAGTCATGCAAAAAAGACACACAAATTTCTTTGGATTAGCTGCATAGATTTATGTAAATTACCTACGTAGATCTCTTTATATATAGTGTCCTAAGAAAATGGACATTATGAGAAATATAAAAATGGAATGAACTGCCTAAAGTACAGTAAAACATTTTTGACAGTCTGAGTTTGAAAGCTACCTTCCAAGTTTATTTAAAAATATGTTGCCTGAAAAGGTTCAAACTTTCTACAGCTTTTAGTAGTCTTAGTTCAAACTCAGTATACAAAGGTTGAAAGGGTCACTATCATCTTAGAAACTCCTTTCACAATTGTAAATCAACCTAAACTTATACAGTACAATTCTCCAAAGTGCTTAAGTCACTTACAGCTCAAATTCAGTAAGTTCAAGACCTGCTCTTTGCCAGTTAGTTATCAAGTACTCAGGTGAAGAGTGAATTGAAAGCTTTTCAACAATTAATGGCAAATGTTATATGAACAGGTTACAACTGAACAAAGATGACTTCATGAAATCATCCCCCTTTTGGCAATGTGCATTTGACTTGACACTTTCTAAATTACTTGCACATCCTCCTGGTAAGGGATAAGAACTGTGCAGAAATGGCTAAATTTGCTACCAATGGTTATTTACTCATTAGTAGTACTATCATATCCAGTGTTTGAGGTAGAATGACATTTCATTGTTCCATCATAAACATTACCAGACTAAAGAATTTTCAACTTAATTTGAGCCCGAATTCAACTAGTCAGTTTAATAATAGCAGGGGGAGGATAAGTGATCACAAGTGTAAAGATACAAAGCTGAAATGCTTTAGAGTCTAATTATGAAACTGTGTAAAATGTGTACAGCCAGGACAACAGGATGATCCTGAATTCTGTGAATGTATTTTCCACAGAAGTTGGAAGTAGATACAACCAAAACAACAACAGAAAACTAGTGAGAATGTTGTGGTTCTGACACTTACTCACAAATTAGAATTATTTCTCCTTTTTGACATGGTTTCTTCATATTGCATTTTGATAAGAATAGCTTTTTTCCTCATTCATCAAATATTACCATTTTAATTTAATTGACATATCAATACATGATTTAGGGTATAATTCTAAAAGCTTTCTTATGGTTCAGAAACCTGGAATCTGTGGAAGCTGTCCTACGGGGGATAACCATTAGTGAGGAACACAGTTATAATAAAAATTCACACGATACACAGAGTGTTTTAGAACATGAAGTGTAGTTGGACTTCAGGTACTGAAAATACACTCTCTGTGGTCCAGTCTTGCTCTAAATGGATGCTAGTTCCTGCTCCAGGCTGCAAGTTTTCTGCAGTCAGCTGCAGATGTGATAGACTTGCTTTTACATAATCATTTTGTCTTATCTGTAAGCATCCCTCACTTGGACAACTTGAGACGCATTAAGGGTGTGTGCAGATGAACGAGTTACCCTCTGAACTTATGTTTCTCGTACTCTGCAAGAATTGCCTGCAACACACTTTTACGCTGCATTGTACCACCCAGAGAGAATACAAATATGGAGTAGATGACAAGAACAAGGGTCGTAACACCTTACCCTTCTGATAAGGTGTTTTTCATCTTTCCATAGCTAAGATTTCCTGCTATCCCCTTGTTAAGACCACTTCCTCTTACTCTGTTGTGGTTTGTTAGTTGCAAAGCGAAAAAGAAACTTTTTTCCTTGCTTATAATGAGGAAAATATTTCACCAAGTTTATCAATGGAACTTCTTTTTTCATGCCTCTATAGTCCTGCAATATAATCTTTGTCAACTAACAAATCCAACTTTATCTATAGGTATATATAGATATATAGAGAAATTTCTAAAATACTGATTCATTGTTTTTCCTATAATACATTTTTTCCTTCTTTCCTAATCTTCCTTTTTATTGTTTCAGAAATAACATTTTATCTATCTAATCTTCACCTCTACAACTGTACCATTTTAAAAAAGTTACCCTCGCGCTGAGCTACCCGTGCCCAGCTAGTCAAGTTAAAATCACCATTCTGTTTGAGATTACAGAGGAAAAAAAAGAGAGCATGTTGGAGAGTATTAAATCATGCTGTTTAGAAGATTGATACACACAATTAAACAATTCCAGTCATAAGTGCTCATGACTATCTTGTTGACAGTAAGCTACCACACAGAAATTTATGGGAATATCTGCATCATCTCCAACTAGCTATAAAAAATTGCTGGATGATGGCCTTGATTATATCCTGTCCAGACTGCAGCCATGCAATATGCATATGTTCAAAAGAAATTAATTTTATCATTTTTATTAATGTGTTAAGCTTCAGTACATGTCTCTCTCAATACCCTGAGATGGTCAGATTTGTCCTCTGGCCCTGCACTGGTTTCTTAGAAGGTGCTGCAGTCATACACATCAACAACTCCATTATCTCACTTGTTGCCTAAGTTACTACTACTTTCTCCTTACCGGAGTCACACATTTGCTGGGTTTTTACTGACACAGACTGGAGTGACTCAAATCCTGTAACAGAGGTAACAACTCATGTTTGATACTGTGGTGTGTTGACCCTGGCTGGGTGCCAGGTGTCCACCAAAGCTGCTCTTTCACTCCCCTTCCTCAGATGGACAGGGGAGAGAAAATATAATGAAAAGCTCATGGGTTGAGATAAGGACAGGGAGATCACTCACTAGTTACCATCATGGGCAAAACAGACTCGACTTGGGAAGAAAATTAATTTAATTTATTACCAATAAAATCAGAGTAGGATAATAAGAAATAAAACAAAATCTTAAAAACACCTTCCCCTCCCGTCTGCTCCCTTCTTCCTGGGCTTAACTTTACTTCCAATTTTCCCTACCTCTTCCCTGCAAGTGGCACGGAGGGACGGGAATGGGGGTTGCAGTCAGTTCATCACACATTATCTCTGCCGCTCCTTCCTCCTCAGGGGCAGGACTCATCACTCTTCCCCTGCTCCAGCGTGGGGTTCCTCCCATGGGAGACAGTCCTCCACAAACTTCTCCAGTGTGAGTCCTTCCCATGGGCTGGAGTTCTTCACAAACTGCTCCAGCAGTGGGTCCCTTCCATAGGCTGCAGTCCTTCAGGCACAGACTGCTCCAGTGTGGGTCCCTCGTGGGGTCACAAGTCCTGCCAGAAAACCTGCTCCAGCGTGGGGTCCTGTCTCCATGGATCTGCAGGTCCTGCCAGGACCCTGCTCCAGTGCAGGCTTCCCACAGGGTCACAGACTCCTTCGGGCACTCACCTGCTCTGGCGTGGGGTCCTCCATGGGCTGCAGGTGGATATCTGCTCCACCGTGGACCTCCATGGGCTGCAGGGGGACAGCCTACCTCATCATGGTCTTCCCCACGGGCTGCAGGGGAATCTCTGCTCTGACGCCTGGAGCACCTCCTCCCCCTCCTTCTTCACCATCCTGGGGGTCTGCAGGGTTGTTTCTCTCACATATTCTCAGTCCTCTCTCAGGCTGCAATTGCACAGGTTTTTTTCCCCCTTCTTAAATATGTTATCCCAGAGGCACTACCACCGTCATTGATGGGCTCAGCCTTGGCCAGCAGCAGGTCTGTCTTGGAGCTGGCTGGCATTGGCTTTATGGGGCATGGGGGAAGCTTCTAGCAGCTTCTCACAGAATCCACTCCTGTAACCACCCAGCTACCAAAACCTTGCCACACAAACCCAATATAGATATCTGTTGTGGTTTAACCCAGCAGGCAGCTAAACCACACAGCCATTTGCTCACTCCCTCCCAGTGGGATGGAGGAGAGAATCGGAAAAAAGGTAAAACTCGTGGGTTGAGATAAAGGCACTTTAATAGGACAGAAAAGGAAGGGAAAATAATAATGATGATAAAAGAAAATACAAAACAAATGATGCACAATGCAATTTCTCACCACGTGCTGACCAATGCCCAGCCAGTCCCTGAGCAGAGGGCCACCCCCCGCTCTGGCCAATTCCCCTCAGTTTCATTATTCAGCATGACGTCATATGGTCTGGAATATTCCTTTTGCCAGTTGGGGTCAGCTGCCCTGGCTGTGTCCCCTACAACTTCTTGTGCACCCCCAGCCTCCACGCTGGCAGGGCAGTATGAGAAGCTGAAAAGTCCTTGACTTAGTGTAAGCACGGCTCAGCAACAACTAAAATATCCCTGCGTTATCAGCATTATTCTCATCCAAAATCCAAAACATGGCACTATAACAGCTACTAGGAAGAAAATTAACTCTATCCCAGCCAAAACCAGGACAATATCCACCCCTTATTCTATACCATCTCTGTCATGCCCAGGTCCCACACTTTCCAATACAGCCCAATTAATCACCACCACCTTTCCTGTCTTTTGATATATGCACACAGATATCATTCCCTTAGTCTATGGGCCATCCCTCTAAAATGTCCCTTGAGTTCATTTAGTCCATGACTTTGGGCTCCATCTGTCATAACAGTCCTCCTGGGCAAGAGAGATGGTGCATGGTGTTGGATTGTTGCATGCTGAAGCCAGCTGGGGTTCCATCATTTCTGCACTTGTCCAGGTCTATCATTGCTGCACTTTGCTTGGTTTCATCAGAATTTATTCTTCATTAATCTGGGTAACTCTTGCTGTAATACCATTGATATAGCGTATAGCAACCATAGTAGTGATGGCATACAGTATTACATAGCAATTAACATCACATAATTCAAATCATTGGCTATTCTCACCCAAAATCAAATCCCCTGGAGGTACACATTGAACTTGCCCATCCTTCTGCATTACCCACCAAATGCACCCAGGTCCTTGAGTAAAAGCAATCCCAAGGATGGGTTTGTCTTTGTCCGACACAGGAATAAACCAGACCGTCTTCCCCAGCATATTTTTTATGTGCACTACAGGGGCTTCATCCCCTTCAACAGTACATAAAAGTTTTGATTTGGCAGGGCCAGCTCGATTGGCAGATCCCCTAGTGTTAACTAACTAGGTGGCTTTTGCCAATGTGTATCCCAATGTTTGAAGGTTCCACCCCCCATTGCTCTCAGTGTAGTCTTTAACAGTCCATTGTATCGCTCAGTTTTCCTGGAGGCTGGTGCATGATAGGGGATGTGATATACCCACTCAATGCCATGCTCTTTGGCCCAGGTGTCTATGAGGTTGTTTCGGAAATGAGGGAAATGAGTCCTGTTGTCTGACTCAGTTCTTTCTGGGGTGCCATGTCACCATAAGACTTGTTTTTCAAGGTCCAGGATAGTGTTCCAGGTGATGGTATGGGACACAGGATATGTTTCCAGCCATCCAGTGGTTGCTTCCACCATTGTAAGCACATGGTGCTTGCCTTGGCGGGTTTGTGGGAGTGTGATGTAGCCAATCTGCCAGACCTCCCCATATTTATACTTCAGCCACTGTCCTCCGTACCACAGAGGTTTTAACCGCTTGGCTTGCTTGATTGCAGAGCATGTTTCACACTCACGGATAACCTGTGCAATAGTGTCCATGGTCAGGTCCACCCCTCAATCACGAGCCCATCTATATGTTGCATCTCTTCCCTGATGGCCTGAGGTTTCATGGGCCCACTGAGCTATAAATAATTCACCCTTATGTTGCCAATCCACATCTACCTGAGCCACTTTAACCTTAGCAGCCTGAGCCACCTGCTTGCTGTATTGACGTTCTTCAGTGGTCTGACTCTTGGGTACATGACCATCTACGTGACGTACTTTTACTACCAGATTCTTTAGCCAGGACGCAATATCTTACCACAGTGGGGCAGACCAGATGGGTTCGCCTCTGCGCTGCCAGTTCCTCTGCTTCCATTGCTGTAACCACCCCCACAGGGCATTTGCCACCATCCATGAGTCAGTACAGAGATAAAGTATTGGCCATTTTTCTCCATCAGCAATGTCTAAAGCCAGCTGGATGACCCTCACCTCTGCAAACTGACTTGATTCACCTTCTCCTTCAGCGGTTTCTGTGACTTGTCATATAGGACTCCATACAGCAGCCTTCCACCTCTGATGCTTTCCTACAATGTGACAGGACCCATCAGTGAACAGGGCATATTGCTTCTCATTTTCTGACAGTGTATTATACAGTAACGCCTCTTCAGCACGTGTTACCTTCTTCTCTGGCAACATTCTGAAATCTTTGCCTTCTGGCCAGTCCGTGATCACTTCTAGAATTCCTGGGTGACTGGGGTTTCCTATTCAAGCCTGTTGTGTGATCAGTGAGACCCACTTATTCTATGTAGCATCAGTTGCATGATGTGTAGAAGGGACCTTCCCTTTGAACATCCAGCCCAGCACCAGCAGTCGGGGTGTTAAGAGGAGCTGTGTTTCAGCACCAACCACTTCTGAGGCAGCTTGAACTCCTTCATATGCTGTCAATATCTCTTTTTCAGTTGGAGTATAGTGGGCCTCAGATCCTCTGTATCCCCAACTCCAAAACCGCAGGGGCTGACCTTGGGTCTCCCCCGGTGCTTTCTGCCAGAGGCTCCACGTAGGGCCGCTCTTCCCTGCTGCAGTATAAAGCACATTTTTTACATCTTGTTTTACATCTGCCCAGACTGGCCCAAGGGCTACTGCATAAACTATCTCCCATTTAATTTGTTCAAAGGCTTGCTGTTGCTCAGGGCCCCATTTAAAATTGTTCTTCTTCCAAGTCACTTGATAGAGAGGGCTTACAATCAGACTGTAATTTGGAACATGCGTTCTCCAAAAACCCACAACATCTAACAAAGTTTGCATTTCCTTTTTGCTAGTTGGTGGAGACATAGCTGTTATTTTGCTGATCACATCCATTGGGATCTGATGATGTCCATCGTGCCATTTTACCCCTAAAAACTGGATCTGCTGTGCAGGTCCCTTGACCTTTCTTTATTTTATGGCAAAACCAGCTTTTGGAAGGATTTGGACTATTTTCTTCCCTTTCTCAAAAACTTCTTCTGCTGTGTTGCCCCACACAATGATGTCATCAATGTATTGCAGGTGTTGCAGAGCCTCACCCTTTTCCAGTACAGTCTGGATTAGTCCATGGCAAATGTTAGGACTGTGCTTCCACCCCTGGGGCAGTCGATTCCAAGTGTCCTGGACGCCCCTCCAAGTGAAAGAAAACTGTGGCCGGCACTCTGCTGCCAAAGGGATTGAGAAAAATGCATTGGCAATATCAGTTATGGCATACCACTTGGCTGCCTTCGACTCCAATTCATATTGGAGTTCTAGCACATCTGACACAGCAGCACTCAATGGTGGTGTGACTTTATTCAGGCCACGATAGTCTACTGTTAGTCTTCACCCTCCATTAGACTTTCGCACTGGCCATATGGTGCTGTTAAAAGGTGAGCAAGTCTTGCTGATCACTCCTTGGCTCTCCAGTCAACGAATCAGATTATGGATGGGAATCAAGGAGTCTCGGTTGGTGCAATATTGTTGCTGGTGCACTGTTGTGGTAGCAATTGACACCCATTGTTCTTCGACCCTCAGCAACCCCACAACAGAAGAGTCCTCAGAGAGACTAGGAAGGGTAGACAGCTGTTTATTTTCCTCCATCTCCATGGCAGCTATACCAAAAGGCCACCAGTACCCTTTTGGGTCCTTGAAATACTGTCCTCTGAGATAATCTATGCCAAGGATGCACAGAGCCTCTGGGCCAGTCACAATGGGGTGTTTCTGCCATTCATTCCCAGTTAGGCTCACTTTGGCCTCTAATACAGTTAGCTGTTGGATCCCCCTGTTACTCCAGAAATACAGATGCCCCTTTATAGCTTGATGGCATTAGGATATGCTGTGCACCAGTGTACACTTAAGCCTTATACTACTTTGGATCTGATGTGCCAGGCCATTGAATCCACACAGTTCAATAAACTCAGTTGCCGCTTCCTCCACCTGGCTGGAGGTAGGGCCCCTCTATTCCCGGTCATAGTATTCGTTACTCACTTGTAAATACAAATCAGAAGTCCCTTTGTTAAGATCAGAAGTAAGGTCAGCCCTTCTACTCTCTCTGGAGACCTGGCCACTGGAAATTAGAGCAGCAATTTTTCCAGAAGAACCCCCTTTTGTGATTGTTTTTCCTTACAACTCACGTACCTGTGCCTCTAGGGTCGAGGTAGATTTTACATCCCATTTCCTCATGTCCTCTCCGTGGTCATGCAGGTAAAACCATAGGGTGGCTCGTGGTGTGTACCCACTCTATCCTCTCTCTTGAGCAGTGGAACGCTTACCCCTAATAGCTGAGATACTGGTCCATACAGGTGGGGAACGGGACATACGCTCTTTGAATTGCTGGAACTCCCAGGACAATTTCTCCACAGCCAAGATGCAGGCCCATAGGAAGGAAGAGAGACTTTCTTTCTATTGCCAAAGTTGGCCAGCCAATTCAGCCACCATTTGTCCCTCTCTATCTTTCCAGGTCATTACTGCCAATGAGTTGGCATACAACAATGGTACGCTCTGTACAAACTTCTGCCACGTGGGTTGTGTACACTTGACTTCGTCTGGATCTTTGGATAATTGCTCATTGTCTAGGTCATCATAAATCACCTCCAGCATGACTAATTCCCTCAGGTACTGGATACCTCTCTCCATGGTGGTCCACTTGCCTGGGTGACATATAACATCTTCCTTGAAGGGATACCCTTCCTTCACACCTGACAGGAGTCACCCTCAGAGGCTGAGGGCTTCTGCCCATTTTCCAATCACTTTATCAATGCCCCCTTCCCTAGAAAGGGATTCCGGCTGCTTGGCTTCCCTACCTTCTAATTCCAGGCTACTGGCCCCGTTATCCCAGCATTGGAGCAGCCAGGTGACAATGTGCTCGTCTGGACAATGGCTGAAATCTCTTCACCGATCTTGCAGCTCACTCAGGGGTGGGAATCTGGTGGTTACTGCCTCGTTTATGAGTTCTGCCTCTTCCTCTTCCTCTTCTCATGATGGCCCTGCTTCGGAGCAGCCTGCCTCATCTACTTCTTCCTCCTTACCCTTCTAAATAGGAGTTTCTTCCATTACTAAACAAGCTGACTTTCACATCCAGTATTTCTTCTTGTGTGTAGGAGTGACTGATACTGGCACAGGTTGGTTCTCTGGTTCAGCTGCAGTGCCTGTCGCAGGGGTTGGAGTAGCCACGGTGCCTCTTGCAGGGGTTGGAGTGGCTGCAGTGCCTGTCATTTTGTTGTCAGATCCAGAGACCTTCTGTTTCCCTTGAGGGTACTGAATAGTGTTGAACAGGGCTCGGCAGGCATGGGCCAGGCCCCAGCACATTGCAGTGATTTGTCTCTCTCTGGAATTGCCAGGGTGACAGCATACTTTTTCCAAATATTTTACTACTTCTTCCAGCTTCTGCACTTGTTCAGGGTTGAAGTTCCAAAACACTGGAGGTGCCCAATGTCCTAGGTATTTGCCCATACTACCCCACACACCCTGCCACTCATAATTATCCAGCCTCAGGGCAGATCTCTGAGTGATCTTCTTAAATAGTTGTTTAACCTTAAACAAGATCTGAAACACATTCAGGAGACATAACAATAGGAATATGCTGGTTTGAATATCCCAAAGATATTCAAGATTTTCAAGAGCTATTGTAACTAGTCTGGAGGAGAAGAGGAAGGTGAAGGAGTGAGGGAAAGCGTCCCCCCTTGTCTCCCCAGTAGATTGGCTCTCTGAGGAGAAAAAGTAAAGAGTGTAATTATTAATAGTTTCCGAGAGATGGTTCCCAAAGTACGGAGATGATGGCAAGGCTGAGTACAAAAACCAGATTAGTCTCACGACCAGTAATTTTACCATATCATAAGCCAGTGTTACACAGTACAGCAAAATGATAACCATAATCCAGCCCCTAGAGGTGATAAACAGCATAACAGGGAACATATACAGCAAGTAAGGTGTTACATAACACAACTCTGAGAACAAGCACAACAACTCTGAGAGCAAATTAATCAGCAATGTGACCAAAGACTATTAAACTAACATAATGAATGCTTATAACAAATTTGTATTAACATGCTCTGGTCAGATCTGTTGTTATCTCAACTATTCATGCCCCACGTTGGGCACCAAAAAGGACTGTCGTGGTTTAACCTGGCAGGCAGCAAAACACCAGACAGCTGTTCGCTCACTCCCCCGCAGTGGGTTGGGGGAGAGAATCGGAAAAAAGGTAAAACCTGTGGGTTGAGATAAAGGCAGTCTAATAGGACAGAAAAGGAAGGGAAAATAATAATAATAATAATAATAATAACAACAACAATAATAAAAATAATAAAAGAAGATACAAAACAAGTGATGCACAGTGCAATTGCTCACCACCCACTGACTGATGCCCATCCAGTCCCCAAGCAGAGGACCACCACCCCCCAGCCAACTCCCCTCAGTTTCATTGTTCAGCATGACGTCATATGGTCTGGAATACCCCTTGGGTCAGTTGGGGTCAGCTGTCCCAGCTGTGTCCCCTCCCAACTCCTTGTGCACCCCCAGCCTCCTCACTGGTGGGGTGGGGTGAGGAGCAGAAAAGGCCTTGGCGCTGGGTAAGCACTGCTCAGCAACAATGAAAACATCCCTGTTATCAACATTATTCTCATCCAAAATCCAAAACATAACACTATACCAGCTACTAGGACTCTATCCCAGCCAACCAGGAAAATACCTCATAGCCAATGCTGTACATTGGTTTGAGCATTAGTGAGGCTTAAAACTTCTAGAGTGCAAAGAAAATCTGGTTTCAAGTGTTAAAAAGTCTTTCTTTTTATTCAGGACTAAACTACAAACTTTTATGGCAGTGAGAGCCGCCATACTGTAGGAATAACTTTTTTTTATTCCTTGTGTACTCCAGAAGCAGGGGAAGGCATGGTCTGGGGAAAAATAGTAATAAAAGTCAAATCTATGCTAAATTAGTTTTCATTTTTAGTAGTAACTTTATATGTCTGACCAGGTATTTTGGCATTTTAGAATGTCCTGAAAATAAGTATGTGCCTTTTTAAGTAATTTTTTGAAAGCAGAACTGAACTTTGACTGTTTCTTCTTTTTGTCACATTTATTAATCATTAAAGTGTCTGACATGTTTTCTTATTATTGTTTAATACTAGCATCAGTGCTAAACCATAATATAGGTGTATACATCTGTTGTTTACTCTGAGATGACTAACTACCATATATAAAAATTCATATAAAAATAAATGATAACATACCAATGCAATGACGATTTTTAAAAGCCCTCTCCCTTTGAAATATATTGATATCTTTAAATAAGAAAAGAGATCACAGTTCCATATCCTACCATTGACACACACAGAAATAAATAAAACTAAGTTGGAGAACAGACCTGCATAACATACGGCTCAGGGACTTCATGCAGCCCGCAAAGCAGCTTCTCTAGCATGCCAGCTATTTAACAGCAATGTGTACTGTTATAAAAAGCAGGGTGTGCATCCTGACTGGGCTTTTAACCAACCTCTCAGCTGAAAGCAGCTGATGAAATGTTTATCTCCTGGCCAGACATATGGGTGGGTGGGAGGACATTATTTATAGTAAGAAGGGAAAGGCAAGAGACACTGGACAGTCAAGGCAAGAAGGTAAACTCAGGGGTAGCAAGGGACGGTCATCACTGCAGCACAGAAGTAAGAATGGACCTGGTATTAATATAACAGATTCTAATGGCTTATGTATTTATAGGGGGCATCCCTGTTTAATAATTTCATCATTACATCCATTCTTACCTCCATAGTACAACATCTGGATTGAGTCTAGCAAACTCTTGAGGCAAACGCATGCGTCTGTCTGCATGCTACAATTTTAGACCAGCAAGGAAAAAATATATCATACAATGTAAATGTTGTGTGCCTAAGTTTAATATAAGATTTCAGGGCACATAAAATCCCCTGCACCCACAATTTGCTAATGGTTTTTCCTGTCATCTTTGGTTCTATTATTACGTATTACATTTTACTGAATTATTCATTGTTATAGTTGTGGTACTTCATAAAAAATTAAAACTCACTGGAATTGTGGTAGGACTTCAAAAAGCAGATGAACTGTAAGAGCAAATACGCTTTTCCCAAATGTGGCTATCTCAGGGTGATAAGGGTTAAGATTACCATCCCAAAGGCAGTTACCTTGACATAACAGATTACTGCTGCCAAAAGGAAAAAGCAGTATTTTCCTTTCCTCACATACTTCTCTCCCTCTTTCTGCTACTTTTAGTGGTGGTGAGCAGTTAAATACCATGTCCCACAAGAACTGAGCCTGAGAACCTGAATATACCTCTGAAGGTGGCTCCTTGGGAGTGCTCCTGAAAGTGTTCTCTGATGGCAGTCTCAGATAGCAGCTTTCGCACAGAGAAGTTTCTCTCCCCACGGCCCTGAATGCCGCGTTTTCAAGAAGAACATGAAATCAGCTGGGTAAGTGAAAGAGAGCAAAAGAGAGGGACAGAGCAATGTGTGTCATGTATCCTTAGTGTAAGCAGATGAAGTATGCTTTCTTCCTTCCATTCAGCATCTCAGTCTTCTATAAACATTTACAAGTTGTCTGCTTTGGGTGTCATGAATAAGTGGTTGCATTTGCACTTGACCATAACAAGTTAATTGTGAATTAAGTTATTCTACTCACACGATGATGGCAAATGCTTAAACTGGAAGGTTGGACTATATTAATTTCTCAGCCCTCCTTTTTCAACTGCACAGGCCAGGTGAAGAGCTAGCACCAGTAAGGCCAGGAGGGACAGAGCTTACCACAAGAAAATGAGCTCCCTGCTCTGCAATAAGATATTAGGAAGTACACTTAAGCCTTGAACGTCACAAGAAACTCATCGTAGTGTGAAGGTACAGTATGCTTATTATTAAAATGGAAGAAAAGTAAGCTGCCTCCAATTAAATTATTTTTCTTTAAAAAAAAGGCTCCTCACTTATGAAAATAATTAGAATAATACAAAAATGTATTTAGATTAAGTCTGAGGTTGGTTATCATGCCAACAAAATGAATGCTTCTTCAAGGAGAGATATAGGCAGAACACAAAATTGCTGAAATGAAACAAGAGATTGTAACTGTAACTGAGCGTTATATGTTCTGCATATGGCAGAAATAAAAATCAAAATAAGCTATTCCATCCTTCAGCATTGAAACAAAGAGCCTAGAGTGACTGAACTTGGTGTTTCTCTGCCTATGTGATTTTACATGAGTTTTTCCTTCTTGCTTTCTGGTACTTGATTGTTCCCTTGTTAGTATTTTACTAACTCACTGTTATCTTGACTAATAATGAAAGCACTGGATTAATAAAAACACTTTTTAATCCCTTCTTTTTCTCTTATTTTGTATTGCAAACTCACTTTTAAGCTTTTTTGCTTTTTTCATAAAATATTTCACAAGAACAAAAATATCATAATTGCGGATACATACACATACCCTAAAAGCTTCCTGTACAATATATAGCACTGATATTCTATTTTCATTTTAAATTGTTTGAAAAATTCTCTACAGTTACCTTGCAATACTTCATACCTTACATGTTATTAGTTTAACACTGTTCTCTCATTTGAACTAAGACAAGTAGATACTTTCAGATCCTAGACTGGTGAAAATAACTTCAGTGGTATCAGCTGAGTGCTTTTTATAAGCACTTTTTCCAAGCAAAATTTGTGTTGATATATATCTAAGAAAGTAAAAATTATATATCTGAATCAGAAGACAGGCCTATAACATTCAAATATGCATAAGAGATGTTTGCCTTTTTATCTTATTTGCATATATCTCATAAATATGCCTAGAAAATATTACTGATTTACATGCAGCCTGTTACTTATGTATAAAGGGTGCAGCCTCCAAAAAGGACATGTTTTCTTCAGTGTAACAGTATATATTTGTTTATTTCTGCACAGTGTTTGTGCCACTGCAGTTAAATTTGCAGCCCACATTTTGAGGATATACCACTCAGTTTGAAGTTATGATGATGATTTTCATATCCATGTTTTTCCCCTTCAAGCAAGATGAAAAATGTTCCAGCAAAAGCAGAAGAAAGCTATTTTAAGACCTTCAAAGAAAAATTAATATGTTGCGATGATGATATTTCATCTTAATCTGGCATCGCCCAGGCTTGTCTCTTTCAAGGAAGGGAGGACATCTGGGAATGAGTGAAAGCCACAATAAAATAAGATCTTTTTACTGAAACTGAAATATGATGGCATAGTTGTTTCTTGACAGTTATATATTCAATGAGTAGGAATAAGTGGCATGATAAAGGTGCATGATTTATTGTTATATGCAATTACATGAGCTGCACAATATTGAAATTTTACAGGGAACTGAACTGATATTTTAGAAATAAAAATATGCAATAGAACATAGCTATACTTATGGATATTCATAACATAAAAGCAAAAAATATGCCTCCAAGTAGCTAGAGAGAATTTCAGAGAACAGGGATCCCACTGTAAATTAGGATGTTTTCTTTGGTGTGCTTCTGTTTCCCATATCTAATGCCTGGAATAAATGAAGGGAAGAAGGGATATTGGTTTGACATTTCAGTTTCATATTCTCTGTCACACAATGTAAGACATGAGTCTGACCTCATTCCCACTGGTTTCATATTTGTGCAGTGCAATTGGTATGAATATATATGTATATATGTAAAAACTCATGTGAAATACATTTAAAATTCTGGACACCAATATTCAGAAAAGGCGAACTCAAACTGAAAAGGAGCAAGGAGAGGCTAATAGGATGAACAGATGATTGGTGAGCCAATCATGTCTAAAGAGTGTTGAAAAACCTTGCTGGTTTGTCTAATCTAACAGACTGAAAGTTAAAGGGAGGATAATTGTTATCAGTAAATTCTTCAGCCAGGTATCAGGAGAAAGGATGAACTATTTATGCCATGTTGGCAAAAGAGCATTCAGATATAAACTAGCCATGAGTAAATTCAGGCTAGAAATTAAAATAAGATTTCTAACCCTTACTGAATTGAGGTTCTGGACATCCAAGGATGTCATGACTGAATAAAGTGAAAAATAGGAATTAATAGTCTTAAAATAACATATTAAATGTTTCTGGTGTGAATTTCATGCATCAGCCTTTTCTGCAATGATTGAAGCCAAATTTTCAGTGTTTTTTTTTCAGAACAGTGTTATTTAACATGGCTGTCAATCCCATATCCAGAGCTATGGATATGAGTTTGAAACACCCCTCTGCAACTTTTACAGAGCATTGTCTTTCTTTATTCCAAATTGTTTTAATTCTCTCCTACATCTTCCAAAATCAGGTTACTATTTTCCTTAAATGCCAATTGCTAGAATGTAACACCTTTTTGCAATCATACAGATAAGATCCGTTGTCTGCATAAAATATTAACTAATCAATTTAGAATCAGATAAAGTATTCAGCTACTTAATATTGGAAAAGTGACATCCTAATCAATAAAAACAACTGAGTTACATTTCAAGCTGCATTTACTCATATACAGTATCAGTCGTCTCCACCTGTTGCCTAAGACTTAGTTACCAGAAACGCATATTCTGAGAACTCTCACCGCCCCCCCCCCCCCCCCCAGGTCTCCTCTTTGCAAAAGTTGCAAATTCTTCAGAAAAGGATTTCGTAGGAGTCTCAATCACACTTTCATGCTGCGGAAAGGAAAGTGGTGGAAAGAAGGGAAGCCTCAGCTGGAGTGGCACCATCTAAAATCTGTGTCAAGAAAGAGACCAGGGTGAAGAACTGGTGTTAGGGGTGCACTGCCACGGCTGCTCTCTCGGGCGCTAAGAGGCAGAGAAGGGAGAACCACCAGTGCAGGTCATGGAGCGTGTGGCTGCAAAATTGTGCTGAATACAGTTTCTCAGTGTAATTGTTGAAATACTTTGCAGAGTATCTGGTCTTAACATGCCTGTCTCATTGACTGCTGATCCTTGGCTAACAGAGGTAAACGAAACCACACAGATGTTAACGGGCCCAGTTTCTTGTTACACCTATGACTGCACTGTTTTGCTGAATCTCTGAGGCAATTGATATCATTCCTACTTCATTTTGATCTGCACTAGTTTTAAAAGTAAACTGTATGTGATTCATTATTGCTATACATAGTTTTTTTTCATTCAACATTTAACTGAAAATTCCTGCCTTTAATATTAATTGTATTATCTTGATGATATCTCCAGCACAGTTAATATTAAAACTCAAACTGCATCTATGGTTTTCGCATTATTATCTTTACCTCTCCATCCCTAACTGTATACTATGCCACTAGAACTCCATCAACAACTTCTCCCTTCATGTCAAACATCAAGCAGAAGTCAAGAACATGGTCATTGGAGCATAGTGTCTCTTCAACCCAGTCAGATGGAGAGAAAATACATTTTCACCCTAATCAAGCTTTCAAAAGGAAAATCATGCATTTTTCAGAAACAAAACCAAACCCCAAAAACTTGCTTCTGATCGGGAAATACATAATTAAACTATTTTTTAAAAAATTATTCCATTTGTTGTAACTATTTGTTCAAACTGGGTTTTGTATTAGTTTAATTTTACTATTAACAGATTGTCTTATGGAACCTATTTTATGTTCGCGTCTTTCGGATTAGCTAAATGCCTCAAAAGCTTGTACTTCCCTCTGAAAAGATCTTAGTGATCTACTGTGGGTATATGCTCAAATACAGGACTCTGAACCTCAGGGGAAAAAATTAGGATGTTATATGGAAAAAAAATAAATCTGTTATTACCAGAGTAAATTGAAGTGGAATGTTTCTGATTGTCTCAGATTGAAATGGCAATGCATAAATAATCCAGTCAAGAGAAAATTTCAAAATGAATCCTACAGAAAATGTTGATATTCCAGCTTTTTTTTTCTAATACTGAATTATTTACATTTCCATTACCATAGGAATTCGATAACATGTTCTATAATCCACACCTCTGTGAATGCAGGATTTGGGGTTTATATTTCTAAGTGTTTAGGCAGGCTTTTTCTAGCTGTTCCTCAGGCCTCTTCATATTTTGATATTTTCTCACAGACTTCTTGCAGAATTTTAATAATTCTTTGCTATCTGTGCTAGTGCATTATTATGCTCAGATCTATGCAAGGCTTCAACCTAGCTCTACTTTCCCTCTGTATATTCTACCCACAGATCTATCTACCTTAACACCCTACTATGCAAATTCTCCTAAGTGCCTCATAAGTCTCCTGAATACCAGTCAAAGTTAATTCTCCTTTACCTTCATTCCATTTCCACTGCCATCTCTGTCAGAGAGCAGATACCTAACAGTAGCAGCAGCTTCATGTTAGGAATTGAACACACAGGATTCTACCACTTTCCTATGGGCGACTTGTGAGTGATGCAATAGACCTCAGTGTTGGGAAGATTTTCTTTAATAATCTGCATTGCTTGTTGTTCTATTTGATAGCTGTTAATTAAATACCCCTTTCAACCTCCATATAAATGTCTTTTCCTCTTCAGTTTCTGTCCCTGAGTAACTATAAACAGTTACTAACTCCTTGATTTTTCTTCCAGTTCAAGTGGTGAATTCTTTCTTGCCAAAAAGGCAATAAATGCTATGGAAGGTGGTGAAAAGTGAAAAAGAGGGTTGTTCCCTACTGAAAAAGACAAGTTATTTTAAATTGCAAGGAAAACATAATTACAAATAATTACCACAGATTACATTTTCTACATACATGCACTAATTAAATCACCTATTAGATGATTATATTTTTTTATAGATCTTTTACTTTCTATTTGGCATTACGTATGATAAATCAAATACACAATAAATGAAAAATGACAGCATCTATCAAAATTATCCTCAGAAACATTTAATTCTTGATAAACACAAGAAGAAAATTTCCAGAGTATTGAGAGAGAAAAGTAGCAGTCTTTTATCTACCTCCAGCCAACTGTGAAGCTAACTCAATAAACACAGAAGTTTTAGTTCCAAATATATTCTATTATTTGCTGCTAAAACCTTGTGGCCAATAGAAACCAGTTCTTATAGTTCCCATGTCAGTCTAGGTCAGCTCTTAATCATTGCATAAAGCATGTATGAAAGGGTAAAAAATAGAGAAGAAAACAATACAGGTTTTTCCTATCATGTATGGGATCACTCTTATTTATTTAAAAGATATAAGAGCCATAGAAACAATGTTTAGAATGTATTATATACCAAACTAGCAAACCTACAGGGAACACAGTATTGTATCTTTTACAGCTTTCATGGTGTGTGCCCAGGGATGCACAATAGATCAATGTCTCATACACTCCCCTCTCAATTTTTACTAAATCTACTGGCATGTAATGGCTAAACTAAAATATTCTAAACTATCAGAGGTTTCTTGAGATAAACATTCTCCTTCTATGTCAACATCCCATCACAGGTGCACATTTTTAATTCTTTCCTTTGACTTGCTTGGTGATCAGCTTGGTGGTTTAAAACAATGGTGCTTACTTTTGTAGGCAACTTGGGAAAGAAAAATAATTAATTCTATTCATCTAGCAACACTTTCTTATTAAAACAACACTTCTTAAAACAAAAAGAAAGAACCAACCTTCTCTTCTTCCCTTCCTTCATGATGCTCCAAAACTTCCCTAATATTACAGCTTGTTTTGATTGAATCTGCAAAATAATTGCTGTCACTCTGATACTTTGTACTTCAAGTTCCTTTCTACGTGCTGATCACAATAGTATCTTTCAGGCTCCAGTTGGTTTTGGATTAAATCCCTAATTTCTCACTTCAGAAAGTAACAGTAATGATTTCTCCTATCTGGCTAATGACAATTTAGCACTGTCACCATGTGAGATATTGTGTCCTTGTTGTCCCGTTTCTGCCAAAAATTTTATCATAATAAATGCAATAGAATAAGGGTCTTCTTTTTATGTTGGCGTACCTAACAGCTGTTTATTTTGATCATGGAATTGATTCCTCAAAGCCTCCAACTTTTTTGCAAACAGCAATCTGGTTTTAATTAAAATGTTTGCAGAGAAATTTACTATAATAATAACTGAGTGTCCCGTTAAATCCCGCATTTTGAATTTTTCGGTCATGATGTTCACTCAGGTTCCTAGGTCTAGATCCTGAGGTACTTTGGAGGTACACGTAGTGTAGCTTAGTGAAAACCAGGAAAAGATACGTATATCACTTGGAGGTGGAAACTGAAAGTTCTGCAGTTACATTGCAAATATGCTGGGCCTGGTACTTCTCCTAGGAAATTGTTTCCTGCCTGCATAGTGCTGAGTCCCAGAATTTGGATCCAGACACCAGTCTGTACTGTGGTATAAATTCTAGCACTCAAAAATGAGATTCAGCAAGTTAGACATACGTTCTGGGGTAGCAGGGGTAAGTAAGGACTGGCGATCCCGTGTCAGCTTGTACTGGCAACTCTTCTCATTTGTTGTAACACCTCCAATTTAGCTGGATTAGATTGTAGCAACTCTATTTCCTCCTTTACTGAGCGCTGGATGAAAGGAGCAGTGGCGTCCACTTAGCGGTGCCTCTGGTACAAGTCTGGCATTGAGGGCACTGGATCACTTTCTTTTGCCCAGAAGCTGTGAGGTAAAAGGGCGGCAGCGAAGATGCCCAGCCTGCACTAGTGACGTGGAAGCCAAGAAGAAAGTCTCACAGTAAACAGCAGCTTTGCCTAGTTGTGGGTAAACCCTGGTAGTCACTGCTGGGAATAGCATCCCTAATGTCTACTACTCCGTAAGTCCTTTCAGTCCTAATAACAGCTCAGCCATTTCTGCCTGCAGAGCATTTTAAATCCAGTGTCACCCCTGCCACCTTGTATTTCAACTCAACACAGTCCTATTTCATCCCCAGCATAGACCAAAATTTCAGTATCATTTTAAGCTTTATTTTACACACAGCTATGACTACTTCAGTGTCAACCCAGTCCCAGAATACCATTATTCAATATCATCACAATTTGTTTCTCCAGATTCCTTCCATAAGGACTACATGGGGGGGGGGGGGGGGGGGGGGGGGGGGGGGGAATCTCTCGCTAGCAGGCATAATTAATTTTGTGTTTGTTTTTAAAATAATCAGCTAATTAGTGGTGTGACATAGTTCATTTGTGACTTTAAAAATATTTATGATCCTTTATGATTCAATTCTATGCTTTGGAGGAAAATAATCTTACAGTGTTTAAAGTGTAGAACATTGCCAATTTTCTTAAAAAGATTTGGACTGCTGGACCAAACCTGCCCTACTAGCTGGCAGTCCGTGATCCAGATCAGTCTTATGCATAGGAAGAGTCAGAGAACGGAGTTATCCTAGCTGCATCTTCTTCTTCTGGATATGCTTGGTAAGTTTGGAAAGCATTATAATGTGTCTTTTGAGAATTCCCTATCTCCTTGCACCACTGCAGCAGTAAGTGAAGCAGAAACCAAATTTGGGCTTTGAAAATGAAACTCTTCAGATAAAGTCATGAAGGTCCAGGTGTTTTATGAGGTATTTCTAATATTAGATAATATTGATCACCAAAATAATCCTCCTATGCCTCCTATATACCAAAATCATAGCAACATAAAAATTACATAAAAAAATAGACAGCCCCCAACAGTTTCCCTCTACAGCCACATTATAAGTACTTAATCCAGCATGGATGGCAACATAAAGCAACTCTAATTTCTATCCCTGTGAAGCTGCTCCTCCTCAATAAGATGAATATCACTTTCAAAGAAAATCAAAAAACCAAAACAAAACCAAAAAAACCTACTGTCATTACAATACCTGCAGAGTGATACCACTAACAGACCTGGCTGTTTGTTTCTAAGGAAGAACAGCTGTGCAACAGACTGTCTGAACAGTCCCTATTACAGAATGCAACATGGATCACTGACACAAAGGAAGCACTATACCAGCTGGCTTTCTGTCTTAGAGCATTTCTATTCCTAGATGATTTACCTGTTCTCAGTCCTGTCACCTTGGCACTTCTACTACCCAATTAAAAAATGATGTTGCTGGATTCTCTTTGCTGTAAATTAGATATGTTATTTTTCAGATCAAACTGGCTATTTTTTTTTTAAACTTTGCAATACATGACTTATTTTTAAACTTATAAAAGCTGCTTGATTATTTATTTGTGGTATATTTTGTTCTCTTGTAGAGTTTAGATCAGAAAAATTCTTTTCTAATGTATTCATATGCAGTGATCTACATTTCCTAATCATAATCATGTCAGCAAAAGTGGAGCTGCTCTTAGGATAACATTTTAGTCTAGAAAATGATTTCCCTTTAAAATGGATTCAATGGACATGATGATATAAAAAGAAGATGCAAAATTACACACAACAGTTTGCATAATCAAAACAGATATGTTTTGTATTCAGGCAAGATTTCTTTTTGCTACATTAAATGGAAGAAAATAGACCTTTTGGAATTCTGCAAGTGTGCTATGGCTGTAAATGCAGTAGGAGTGGAATTCCAGTAGGATTATGAAGAGGTTGTACAGAACTTAAAAAAAGGATTCAGCCAAGATAAAGAGGAACAACATGAAAGGATAAACTGATTTTTTTTTTTAAACTGATAGTCCATTTTTTTCAAATTGGAACTATATTTTCTACTTTGTAATCAAAGTTAAATATATTAAAGCTTGAAATAGGGAGGTGTATCCTTTGTGTAGGAAATTTACTGGTCCTCTTTTAAATAAACCTGAGTTCAAATGAGATGTAATGAGTGTAGAACTTCATTCAGTAAATAATACCCAAGGTATATGCATACCTAAATTCAGAGCAAAACTTGCACATGTTACGGAATAATGTTTGAAGTGCTCTGCAGGTGTCTCCTAGAGACACTGTTGCTCAGAAGCAGACAGACTTCAAATTAGCATTTCTCTTCCCTAATGAACAATAATCTTGATTCAACACATCAAAATAACATATTACAAATGGCTACAGAAAGTACTGTTTGTTTTCAAGGATGATGTGAGGATAATGCTGTGACAATCATGTGAAAGTTATTGAAAGAAAAACTAACCCCTTTAATGATTTGAATTAATTGGTGTTAAAGCTAGCCATAAATTTTTTTTTCTGCCTCATGAAATTTTACAAGATTTCAGTTATTTTTCTTGTTGTGCCTCAGGAACAAGTCAGAACTTTTGCAAAGTGACTATGAAAAGGAAGAAAGAGAATAGCTGGTAAGCTGCATGTGAGGCAACCCAATTGTTATACAGGGGACCCAGGTTCAAGTTCCTTTTCTACCAGTCTTCCAGTACTTGGCCAGCCTAGACAAATTTTAAGCATCTCTTAAGAAGAAGGGTTACAGGATTCAACTGAAAATGGTAATTAACAGAGGAGTAAACAATGGCAGTAAGAGGAGAAAATGGATTCTCAAACTTTACAACCAAACATAGACCTCGTGTCTCTGGACTCCTGAGAAACTCCTGAGAGTTCCTGACTACCAGACACATTTTCTGTATTCTTTTCAGTATTACAATCAAAACCCCATTTTCCTTGGATGAAAATGACACTGACTTTTACTCCTCAGCAAAAATAACTGGGACAACAGAGGAAATTTTTACTTAATAGGAACTTTTCTTCTTAAGTGACATCTTTGTATAGGTGGAAATTATTTCTGCCAGTGCACTCACAAGTCAATTTTTGAGCACTGATTTAATAATGAGAAGTAGCACACTGTCTAGAAGTAAATGTTTAATATATATCTATCATCTATGCACAAATGCCTTCACTCATGAGCCATAGGAAGAGTCATCATTAGAAGATAATCACAAAGGCTCAAAGAAAGGCTGTATTAACATAGCCTCCTTACCACAGCATGAAAACAACTGTTGCTCAGACCTGAAAGGGATCAACTATTTTAAATGCACACAGGTTTGATTTATGAAGCCACCAAGCAAAACTAACTTATTTCTTTTATTCACTAATCACAAAAGGATATAACCTTATTTTTGTGCTTCCAAATACCAGTGATTAAGAATTTACGCAAGGTATCTGACCTCAGTTGTAATGATTACCGTCTGCTTCACAGTGGTTATTGCATTTAAATTCATAATGCATTTGTGAGATAAAAAGTGGAATTGTTCATACAAATGAAGATTTTAAGATGAAAGACAAAATTCTAAAAATTATTTAGATACCATTTAGAATCCTACTGAGTTCAAGGAGTTGAAATGTATCTTTTGAGGGTATGTGTCAGGAGTGATGGGCAGGATTCATCTCACTTAACTTTAAACTAAGCAATTAGTCAGCTCTCCCTCTACAGCAATGCAGGGCTACAGACCTCTAGAGAACAATTCATTCTTTCTCCATGCAGGATCTAAGCCAGAAGAATGAATTATTCTTTGGAATAATTTTATTCTCCATTGATTACAGAAAGAGCCTAAATGGCTGGCATAAAATGCCCATTGAACATAGTCAAAGGGAAGTGAAATGAATCCTGCCTGGTGGATACCAGAGAAGTTTTAGACCACTTTAATGTCCACTCCAAATTAACAGGACGGATCTTCAGCCATTGCAACCTGTTTCTACTGTACCTAAATTGAAAAAGTCATACTGGCAGGGAGACTACTGAGCCACAGAAATGGGATGTACTTCTCCTCCCACTAGAAGTCAAAAAAGAAGGAATTGTCATAATAAGCCTCAGAGGACTTAAAAGATTTAGGGTTGTCTAGGTCTTCCCTTGAGATTTCTGAAACCCATGTGTCTAGCCCCCTTGCAACTTGAAGTTCCGAAAGTAAAGCTGCCCAAGCTCTGTTGGAGTAGCCTACATTCCTCCTTGTTTGCAGTAGGAGTTAATTTCTTAGTTACGAAAATTTCAAGTAATTGAAACCCTTTAATTCTCATGTAAATTTTAAAATCCTTTCCCTCAAGGTTTTTACCCCTGGACAACCATTAGCAGACATATGTAAAATGAGTACTTTTTGTTTCAGTCCTGTTTTAATGGCTGGGTGTTTGCAAAATTAAAAAGATATCATTATAATAGATAATGACTGTTGTAATTGCTTGTAGTCTCAACAGAGACTTTTATTGGGAAAAATATGTCTTCCCCTTATGTTAGTAGATCTTGCCTCTAGCACACAATCATGACAGGATAGGAAAATCAGACACATGGTGCAACCATTCTGCGAATAAATAGAGGACTTCAGTTTCCAGGCCTCACATACCTGACAGTCTGTACTCTAAAGAAACTTGAGAAAATAAAGGACCATAATGCTATTGGCAACGACATCTACTGCTTACTAAAGGGCTGTGTAGATTCATAAAATGGAAGGGTTTTCCTTCTAACAAAAAAAAAAAGAACCTATATTTCATTACAGTTGCACACTGTGGTGTCACTGATTGGTTGTTGCAGAGCTAATAAAAAGATGACTACTCGCAGCTGATGGCATATCCTATTTCCATCTAATTTGATGGTTTTCTGCTGGGCTGATGGGAACCTGTAATCACAAAACATTGAAGATTCAGCTATTTCAAAGCCTGGGTGCAATTTCTACTGTTTTCTGACTATTTAGCCTTACTTCTTTGAAATCCAACCTCTTACTATTTGTTATGAAGATAGTCATTAAAGTGTACACTAACACTTTCTATCTTATTTAAAATTCACTCTCTCCAGCCAAACATATGAGAATAAATACTCTTTTTATGCCAGAGATAATTATAATTTTTAATTCTTGTTGTTGGTGCCTAATGACTCTAAGCAATGCACTATTAATAAAAAAAAAAAAGTCACAGTCTCTGCCTTAAAGGACTTCCAAATACCAGCTGAAGGTAGAAAATCAAAGAAAATGAGGGCAATTGTTGCACAATGGCAGAATTGTCACAGACCACTTGGGCAAAGCATTTATACATTGAAACCTTACTTCTTTTTTAGTCTATTTTTAATACAGAACCTGGGACTAGGTTCTGTAAATCCATGGTAGACACAGTTTTAAAAGCCAATGTGTTAAACTAACATTTACTTGGAAATGCAGTGGGCCCAAAGTTTCTGATGGCTAAATGTAGCCAGATATTCCCCACTTAGTTACACAAATACAATAGATATCAGCAGACCCTAATGGCTGCCTATACAGCTGTTGTGAGATGGCAGTGAGGTGGTAACAACAAAGCCAAATCAATGCTATTTTAATCATTCCTTCTATGCCAATTAAAATATGGTCTTGAAACATAATGCATAAATATTTCTAGATATTTTTTTTTTTCTTCTGTCCCTGAAAACAGACAGGAGAACTTTCCATCAAGCCATAGAAATCATTACATCTGTACACATTCTCAAAATGCCAAAGCTAAGTATGTGATTGTGTTCCT
The DNA here is from genome assembly GCF_900496995.4 of Aquila chrysaetos chrysaetos. Lineage (NCBI taxonomy): Eukaryota > Metazoa > Chordata > Aves > Accipitriformes > Accipitridae > Aquila > Aquila chrysaetos. Next base: position 32,205,444 of record NC_044005.1, read on the forward strand.
GAACTGGTCGTATATTAAAGTTAAGATAGTTTGAATGAGCTCTTGCAAACTTTTCTTTCAAAACGAGTCACACATTTGAACTAGTCTACCAAACACGAGAGTCTTTTATTAAAGTTAGGCCCATTAAAAAGTGATGTACAAAATACATAGAAAATATGTGGTAATTCTGAAATTACAAACAGAAACAATACCTGTGTTAGTGGATTAGTGTTTTTCTTTTATATTACTTAAGTTGTTATGGTTATTTTGTTGTACCTAAATTCTCACATCTTAAAACAGAAGAGGAGGGCAACAAAGCTGGTGAAAGGGCTGGAAGGAATGTCCTGTGAGGAGCAGCTGAGGACTTTGGGTTTGTCTAGTTTGGAGAAAAGGAGGCTGAGGGGGGACCTCATTGCTCTCTACAGCTTCCTGAGGAGGGGAAGTGGAGACGGAGATGCTGACCTCTTCTCCCCGGGATCCAGCAACAGGACATGTGGGAATGGTTCTAAGCTGCGCCAGGGGAGGTTTAGACTGGATGTTAGGAAGCACTTCTTTACCGAAAGGGTGGTCAGACACTGGAACAGGCTTCCTAAAAAGGTGGTTGACGCCTCATTCCTGTCAGTGCCTTAAAAAGAGGCATTTGGACAATGCCCTTAACATGCTCTAACTTTTGGTCAGCCCTGAAGTGGTCAGGCAGTTAGACTAGATGGTTGGTGTAGGTCCCTTCCAACTGAAGTATTCTGTTCTGTTCTGTTCCTAAGACTAAACCAGAAGATTTTACAATAGCAGCCTCCTTAGGTTACTTAAATAAATAATAGAAAATATCATAATGTTTCTGCATATTTTAAAAAAAATCTTTATTTCCCTCTGTCTTTCTTTATAATCCCTAATGTAACAGCAGAGAGATTACCAACAGCTCGACTTTACAGCTGTCTATAACTGGCTTCTGAAAACTAGTTTTAGTCTGTCTTGCTCCAGTGGTTGATTGAAATGAATAAGAAAGTTTCTATATTCAAAACTTGGGAGAATGCATTGTTTCTAGATTGCATACTTTCCTTTTACAGGAATCATTTCCCTACTTAAATTTTGAAAATTTTCCCATTTTTTTTCTGTGAATATGCAGAACTTGGGCACTGAAACCAATGCAGCTTCCTTTCTAATTGTTGGCCTTTCTCCTTGCTATTTGAAAAGTCAAACATACTTGAACTGAACTTAAATTACAGGTAATCAAAACCAACAAAACCAAAATCATTCATACACTTCCTTCTTTAATATACACTGTGTTACTGCCTCAGCACAGGAAACAATTATATTTGCCTAATTGGATTTGCTCAACGCAGCTCTGCCTTAATGGTTTCTCTATAGAATTTACTCATTTCCAAAGGAGTTACAGCAAGAGACATAAATGGGTGTGGTTTTAATTTATTCATAAGTACTAAAGAGAAATGGAATGAGAGGACGTCATAATGGTATTTCAGGGATATCAGATACTGAGATTTTATGGAATTTTAGTGGAAAACTATTACCATCCAAAGATACAAAGAAACTATAACTTTATTTGCACTTAGGTAGTATAGGCAGCAGTTAAGAGGTACCAGGCTGGGTACCAAAACTGTAAAATGTTTTTCTGTAAACAGAACACAGTGTTAATAGGGATGACTCATATTATTACCAGAATTCCCTTATGCAAAACTAGACTTATTTCTTCTGAAATGTTCCACTGAATATGACTATCAGTTAACAAAGTATGAAACAAGACATTTCTGGGGTAGTTTTTCCTGTGGCCTTGAATAATGAAGCTGTGGCTTGTAATTATCTAAAAAAAAAAAACCTACTACAACTTTACAACGTACATTTTCATGTTCCAAAAGGTACCTAAAAGTCCCCCATTATCCATCCATAAATCCTCTATCAGCATGTCAAATACTGGGGACAGTTTATACTGTTGCTGTGTGATTAATGCAATCTAGTAAGTAATTATGAGTATGTGTAGTGTTCTGAAGTGAGAAGATGACTGGACCGTGATGGACCAGCCTCAAGCCAGCTGTTCAGCCATGGTTAGCTACTGACACCTTACTGTCTTGAGCAGAAGGCCATACTAGACAGGATTACACACTTTTGGATCAAAGATGACTTGTACCTTGGCAGGGGGAAGCATAGGAAGCTTTCTGCCAGCATAAATGCACATAGACATGTAATTTGACAACTATTTATCTTGAAATTTTTACACAGTCCTATCTGTAACGAGGAAATGGGAATTGTTTCTCTACTTCCACATCTAGGTATATGACCCAGGAAAGTCTGACCACCATGTCAGGACAAGACATTGAAATTAACTACACCTCTCTACACCCAGCTTTGCACAATTTCTCTCTTGCATGAATAATTGTTTTGTGTCCCCATTCTGAGACTGCAATGGAATCTGCAGTCACTGGCTTCTTCAAAAAACAGAATTAAATGGCGGGGTGAAGCAAGGTTTTATAAAACCAAGTGCTATGAAGTTGAATGTATGTGACAACATTCAAGTATCACAACAGGCAAGTAAGAAGAAAAGAAAAGAAAAAAAGCACTTATAGAATTAATTGAAAACCCTATGATGTTTTTGATGAAGGCCAGAAATCAGGAGGAGTTAAAGATGGGGGTGTGGCAGGAAGGGAAGCATATTCTAACTCATGCCTGGAGAAATTAGGTGGAAACAAGTACACTAAATCTTACAAGAAGGAAGTGCTTGAGTAATCTGAAAGAATCCCTTAAACAGAAAACTCACAGAGTATGGGCTGCAGGAAACCATGCTGGTAAGAGTAGAAGAGTGCAAGAATTTGTGGGTGCTGCAAGGAACCCAACTTGCTCTGGAGCAATTAAACATCTGATGCTAATAATATACAGACAAGCCCACAAAGTTGATAGGAAGAATACTGTGGCCTAGAGCATAGACTCTTGGAATGGATTTAAGGATACTATAGTCCTTTTCTCTTTCTGCTAACGACTTTCCATGGTGGTTTTTTTTCCCCTTTCAGTGCATCAGTTTCCCCACTTGTAATATAGGAATAAAGATCCTAGCCTTCTTTCAAGCACTCCTAATAAAATGTACTAAGAGCCAGTTACTATTATTATTGCTGCTGTACTCTAGAATTTGTAAGAGCATCTCATATCTACCACCTTTGCTATCAGGGAAATTATAGCAGCATAGGTCCTGGAGAGTTTGTTGATAACTGCAAATTGATTAAGTTTAATTTTTTAAATGGGGCATTTCAGCAAAAGTAAAAGGAGAAATTACAGTTTAATTACATGACCAGATCTATGTAATGGCTTGCCAATAACATTCACTCCAGCCACATACTCTTGTCACTGCCCCTACACTGGCTTGCATGCTTGCCTAACCACTTGGTAAGGCAATTAAATTTGCTAACCCAGCAGAAAACTAATCTGGGGTGGGAAGGCAGGGGGAGGAAATAGCGGGAACAGGACCATCCCTTTCAGTGGTAACAAGCTGTTAGATTGGCTCAATTGCATCATATAACCACACCACAATTTTTGTGCTTGGCAAAGTATTTAGATTCTTGTTCATCAAAGCAATTAAAAGTGTGTCTAAATTGAAGCATATGAGCAATCTCACCCATATTCAGTAGAACATTTACCTTTACACCTAGGTTTTATATGCCTTCCCATTTATTGAAGTGTTTTTGTAACTGGCTGGCATTGTTCACGTGCTGGAAATTAAGCACTTCTTTAAGAGCAGTGCTGAATTAGAGTTAACAGAGTTTGGAACTTCATTCTCTGGTGCTATACATGGAGTTACTCAGAGGTTTTGCTCATTTGTAGTCAATTCGACTATATGCCAGCTTCTAATTCCTCAAAAGTCCACTGTAAAAACTTACCCTTGTCATTCATAAATATTGCATGCCATTTTCATGGTGTTGGAGAAGTGCAGCATCTAAAGGGTATGAGGCACACCCCTGTTGACTGGTATGCATTTGGCAGTTTTACATGAAAACTTATTTTGATATCCATGTAGTTACAGGAGCTTTATTCTCTCTCTGCGTGTTAAAAAGCCATAACAATGAAAATTAAATGAATATAAAACTTTGCAGAGAAATCACTCAATTTTGTAAGTGAAACAGCTTTTAGCATAAAAAGCCTGGATCTTCAAAATGATTGAGTAAGATTTTCCCTGTTTATTTTGCAGATGGGTTTTCAGAGGTAGAAAAATGTAATTATAGGAAAAGCAGTAAAATGTGAGCTGGTCGAGGCATAAAGTGCAGCACTTAGAATAAGACAATTGCCTAAATTCCCTGATTGACAGATGGATGTCACATTAGATGAAAATGATAACAGATTTAGTGGACTGAAGAATAACTTCCTCTTGACAGTGCCCTGACCCTTAACCTACAACCTGACTCCTGTTAGCTTCACTAACACAGGGTAATTGTCACAGGTGCAGGATAAAAGAAACCCCTACAGCAGCTACCAGTGGTCAGAGGCTTATTTCTTTTGATGACCAGAAATGCACTGTTGAGATATAGTCAAGAAGTCCTGACCTCTGTTGACCTTTCAGGGCATTAAAATTTACCCCTGGGAAAAGGAAACTATATAAAAGGAAAATACTCTGTTCTGACTAATGCAAAGCAATATTTTAACTGTGTAATAATTAAGTTGACAAACAAAGCAGAGTGATGGTAAAGTAATTTATTTTCATCAACACAAAAGCGTGTTTCTCACACAATTGTAACATGGTTTCAATAAAGACCAGTACTATATACTCAACAGAGTTCATGGGTTTTATAATTATGAGTAAATTCTTTACCGTGTCATACTCTGGATATGTGTACTATTCCAAAATGATTCTGCTGTATTTATATGCTAATAGTATCCTTTCAATAGAAGCCAGTTCTTTGAATTGTATTTAAATTTAGGAAGGTAGAGGATTGTAACAGTATTTATAAATGACGTGGTGACAACTGTGAGACTTCACAAAAGTTTATACCTCCTTCTGTTAGAAAATAGAGTACATTTTATTCTTTTTTTCTTCAGCAATATGAATGGGGAATTCAGAAACACAGAGCAACACAATGAGCTATGCAAATATATTTTATAATAGAAGAAAGAATATTATAGAAGAAAACAAAATGACTGTGTCTCCCATTAGAGTGAAGTCAATGCAGTAACCTGCCCATGTTGTTTTCTTTATGCATAGAAGAATGAATATTACATAGGGGAAAAAGAAAAAGAGAAATGACTGCACATCTCATTAAAGTGAAGTCAATGCAGTAAGGAAGCCTGCCTGTGTTTTCAAAATGTTTCATCTTAGAAAATGAAACAAAAAAAAGAAAACCGAAAAAACCCCCACAATCAACTTCTTAAACACCTGACAACAATGAATTGGTGTATTCAATTATTGTGTTTATTGGTGCTTAATACCAGGACCATCCAAATATTTATTCACTAAATATGAAGGAACAAAAACAATGTTCTAAATACAATAGACTTACTGGGATCAAGTTTCTGTTCAGAACAGTAGAGCTCTAAAAGACCCCTATGCAAAAGGCACAAATTACTCTAAAATTCGTTGAAGGTTCTTATTAAGGTCATAGGTCTTGCCCTGTGGTTATTATTCATCCACAAAACGCTCTGATAAGTAATATGACACTAAATTAGTATACACAAGCCTTGGGATAATTGCATAAAGGAAATAAAAAGATTAAGTTACTCCAAAAGGAGTACTATATAGGTAGACAACTTCAGTCCAGTGTGAAAGGTGCTGTAGAATCTGTTTTTATTCTGACAAATGTTATTAAATGATAAAAAAATATAAGGACTATTCTGATGTAACTTATTATCATGAACACTTGCAATAATAATGCCTTCCTTCAGATTACCATCTTTTCAAATGTGATGAGATCATCAGGTAACAGTGTAAGTTATGAAGGCTTAGCACGCTCTGTTGTTAGCACATTAAAAAAAGAAATTGCTGGGATAATTAACAACTACCTATTTGTCTGTAGGCTGCATTCATTATGCCTGCACAAATTGGAGGTCTCCAAAATCTGTGCAGTAAAATTTACTCTTTGTTCAGGAAGTTCCCCTTGGATTTGGGTAAAATTCTGGTTTGCTGTGTCTATTGTAATTGTGACAGGCAGTTGACATGTCTCATAGTCTAAATGTAGTGGCAAGCAGGGGGTGGTACAATGATGAAAAAAACTGCCATTCATTCTTGTGCAAAGGAAAGGTGTTTCTTAGCATATTCCAACCTATGTTCAGTCTAGAGTTGGGTCTCTGAGGTTGAAGGTCAAATCTGTGAGGTCAAAGCTATTTCTTGTCAATCTTCGTTCACTAATGACACATGAATTGGAAATTAGAACAAAGTAAGTAAAACGAATAGCCAGAAGGTGAGTGTCTGTTTTATTACTCAGAAGAGCTGGGAAATCTGGCCAATTGTTGCCCTATGTGGCTTGAATGACAGTTGTTAAGTTGAAAAAGGGACAGTGTGATGGGAATGCCACTTTAAATCTCAATTACCTCCTCCACTCCAATCAGCTTGGTAGAGCTTTAATGAAGTGCAATTCTCTGTCCTTTTCCTCATACTTCTATCTCCAGAATAAGCCTCACATTCAAGTTTGACAGCAGTACAATCAGTTTTCCATTCATCACTGGCCCTGTTTTAACCCTGCTGAAAAAGGGCCTAATGTACGTGGCAGTGATGGCAATTAGGCAGAAAAGTAATATTAGAAACAGACAAAAGCCTGAGTCTTTTAGCATTACAGGTGTTGGTTTTTTTTTTTTTTTTATATAGTCCTTTCTAGACATAAAGGAATAGGCAGTGTTGTTAAGTTCCCTTCTTCAGTCTTCTCTTAAGCTGAAAGTCCAACGATTTCAAGATTCAATTAATTAGAGACATGGAGAGCCAAAGAACAAGGTAAAAGCTACGTTCCTTCTAACTGAAGACACACTTAGTAATTGGCCTCTTATTAAAATGGATATCTTCTGGGTGTATGTTTAATAAGGTTGATAAAAGTCGTCATTTCCTCATTAGGACAGTGGATGAATATACTCTGAGTACTAGTGTTTAGAAAAGAAGGGAACAAATATAAAAATAGCGCTCTTCTAAAATGTAGGAATATAAAATACTAAAACGGAGAAGCCTGGGACTGAAACTCTGGGATAGGAAGAGAGGAAATTATAGCGTGTGTGTGTCTGTGCGTACGCAAACACAAGAAAAGCAGAGGGAAAGGACTTTACCGGGTGCTCACTTTCTCATTTCATCGGAATAGGCAACATATAGAAAGCCTTTGAGCTCCATGACACGGGCTGCCACTGGCTTGTTAACATGACATTTTGTCTGGAGGAACAAGGTAGGAGAAGCAGGTTACGAAAGCCTTCTCTTTTAATAGGCAGTTTACACCTACCGTTTCTCTGCTTAATCATTTTCTCTTTATGTCATATGAGACTCGTGTGCATGCTGACATATGCAATCTGAAGCACACATACTCTGGATTAGAGTGCCTGGGTTTTTCTTTGTTTTGGTGTTTTGGTTTTTTTTTTTTTTTATTTCTCCTTTTTTTAGGTTTTCGGTGGGTTATAGAAGTTTCCGTAACAGTTCTTTTTATGCCAATTTTTTAAAATGTCAGCAAGGTTGGGGTGGGTTTTTTGTTTTGTTTTGTTTGATAGATTCCAGAGGAACATGTGGCACTGGTGCAAGGATCTTGTTTAAGAGAATGGGCGTTTGGAGGTTAAAAAAAACCCACGCAGCAATTAGGCGGCTCTTGCCGCTCATTGGGGATGTGACACAAGTGGGTGATAGTGGCTTTCACCTCTCGCACTCCCTTCTCTCCTGCCTGATTCTTAGAACAATCCCTGTCAGAAACACTCTTTGAAAAAGACTGCATTAGACAATGGCTCTTCACCCTTATTTTACGCTTTAAGTAGTGGAGCAGAATGCTGTAAGGGGCTGAAAACAAGGCGTAATCTGAGAAAGACGCGCAGGCATTGTTATAACTGTGAAAACCAGAAGAACCCCTTTCAGAGCCATGACTGAAAGTGCTATGAAGACCTTTAGTCCTTTGCACTCTCCCAATCACCAATTAGACAAACATTAACATCAATTAAGCTGTTATACGGCACAGGTTCCATATAATTACCTTAATGGGTTGACGCTTTCTTTAGCAGCAATTTCTTAAACAAACTTCATCTTTTGTGCAACAGGCTAAGAAAATTTTCAGCAGGGAGCATTTCCTTTTGTCAAGTTTTCTAAAGAGACAGCTGAATTGTTCTATTTAACAACAAACACCTTCACTAAGGACCCTCGTCTTGTCCCCGTTCCCACCACATTTGACTACTAGGCTCAAAGCTTATTAACCACCAGAGACAAAAAAACTGACTGGCCAGGGGAGCACAGACACATGCAGGGAGGGCAGTACACAAAGAGCCTGTGAGCCTGGCACTGGTTTGCAAGCAGACCCTAGGAGAAAGCACCAATTGAATTAGTTGCCTATTTAGTATCCAAAGAACCAGATCTGTCCTTACCAAAAGCACAAAGAAAACGAAATAGAAAAACAGGATCTTGCTCATAAAACAAGACAAATCTGTCTAATTTATTTTGTACCAGTAAGTGCTAATTAAATGCAAGCTACTCAGATTCTTCCTGTTCCTGCATCACCTAATTCTCTTAGAATCATGACAATGCTAGTCTGATTTTTCCCCCTGTTTAACAAACATTCATTTGAAATGTACTCAAATACAGCTATAAAATGCAACCCTTATATCACTTCTATTTTTATTTTATATTATATCCTGGTGTTTTTACTTTGCTGTGAAAATACTTGGGGAGGGTGAAAATGGGGGGGGGGGGGGGGGGGAACAGAAGAATGAAAAGAACTTGGCAGAAACAAGTCCTTAAACTATCCTTCTCCATGATGAACAAACGACTTGAGGTGCCTACCGTGACCTATAATTGTTTCCTGAGAGCCAGTGTATGTAATCAAATTTTATTGCAATTGATTGAAAGTAAAAAAAAAAAAACAACTATATCAATAATAATAATAATAATAATAATAATAATAATAATAATAATAATAATAATGAAAGTACAAAGGGAAACCCTGCAATAGAAAAGGAAGCTGTTAGGGACACGAGTGCTTATAAAATGTGGTTCACCTTTTTTGCTGCTCATTCTACTCAGGAGATACTATCTGGTCATAACAATATGATAGCTGGTAGCCAATTCATTTTACATATTTAAGGTCAGGGTCTGAGTGTTATGTATAAATGCTTGGTCCATTTAATCTCAATCTAGTGAACACCAAACACCACATTGGGTCAAAGGCTCAAGGCCACAAAATTAAAAGGCAACTATGAGCTTACATGTACTCTTTAACCTCAGACCAGAGGTAGCAATGGCCAAAGTCACAGAGGAATAGCCATTTGAAAGGATTGAAGATATACATTGAAATATAGTTACATAATTAAAGTTATGCTTATACAGTGATACAATTAAAGTTACGCTTGATCTGTGGGGGTTAGTACATTAAAAAAAAAATAGGGTGAGCACCAGAGACATAAATTACGCATACATAAATACATATTACATATACATGAATTGCACTAGTTTTGTAATGTTCATTAAAATGTACCTTTGATAGGTTAATTTGTATTAGTTTCTTCAGAAAACTGGCAAAGAAATAAACAACAGGTATAAATGCATAGATAAGAACTGCTGCCATGATCAGATGGCACTACGAACAAAATCCTCACATGCATTTCTGCACTTATTCCACTGAAGAACTGAACTAGTAAACTGCAACTCACAAAATTTACAGTTTATGCTTTCAGTACCAGGACAACACTGTCTCAACATGAAGTACAGTTACTGGTATGTCTCCACCGATTTTGAATCTTTTACTCTAAGGTAAAGCTTCCTCATGGTGTTTCCTATGCTTTTCCATTTAATTAATTTCTTCCCGTACGTGGAGAGTCACACTAATTGACTTAATAGACAAAAATGTGTCTAATTGTCCTTTAAGATGTAATCATGAACTTTAGCCCCTAATCTTGGTGTGTAGCTTTGCTTTCTGTCATATGTACAATCTTCCACTGGTAGTTAAGTAAACAACCCAATTCTCCCATCCCTTCTTAGTAGAAAATGTTGCGTATATTGTGATCAGAACAGGGACAATGAAGGGACAGAGAAGACATGCCTTCTGGATTAGCTAGTCCTTTACTGATAACCAGAAGACATGTGTGAGCAGATGAAGGATGAGAAGAGTAAATTGTTTCCCTTCTCCTAATTTTTATTTCCCTGTTTGCTGATTGCTTCCAGAAGTCAATTCACTCTTATTTGCCTGCTGAGAGCCTTTTGAAACTGCACCAGCAGGCTTGATGCCCCAGGCTCTCACCATATAGACTAAAGAATGTTAGAATTGCATCTCTGTTGACTGCAGGTCTGACCAGACTATGGGTGTTATTTAGGAGTTGCACGGTATTTACTTTGGATGAACCTGGCAAACAGTTGAGTAAGGATTTTCAGTTTCTTCACAATCTTTTAGATATAAGGCATAGGGATTACTAATGGGAAAAATTAGTGATAATTTAACCATTGGTACCAGGAGATGATAGATTAACTTCACATAGAAGGTTTACACTACCCACTACTCTAGTATTTAGGGAATGATACTTACTTTTCTCATCTTTTCCTAAGCTCCTTGGGCAGAAATAAAGAGGGGGAGGGAATGGAAGTGGGTCCTTTAGTGAAGATTCAGAGCAGGAGTCTAACTTCTATATCCTGAAACACCATCTGAAGGAGTCTGTTACTCTCCACTGACTACAGTGGGAACCTCATGAGTGGTCTGCTAACATCATGAAGTTGGATAAAGTGAATGCCAAGCTCCCTCCAGTGCCTGGATGGTGACAAGAGATCTTGCCTCCATGTAGGTGTCAATGGCCAGAACTAAAAATGTAGATTTACATAGCTTCAACCTTATTCTCTTCCTGCATGAGGAAGGTGTTGCAATTAAAATTGTATGATGAAACGACAGGGTTCAGCACTGATTTCTGCTTATTTCTGAGGACTTATGGTGTCTGCTAAAATTTGAAGTGTTGGTGATTGGAAAAGCAGTATTTACTGGCTTCCTGCATACATGCTGATGAAATTGTGGTCTCTCGCTTTTATTGTGTCTGTGTCTCTCTCCCGTGTGTCCCCACCAAGTCTCATGAGCACAGGAAACCCATTCTATTAGCAAAATAAAACAGAAGTTCTAGCATCTAAGAAACTAGTTATTCTTTAGGAATTTCTGGTGTCCCTAATAAGAAACACATTAAATTTATTTCAGAAAATGAAAAACAGTATAATCAAGATTGTTATGCATCTTATTTGACAGAGTAATATTCCTATCCTTGAATATGCTAAGCAAGGACAGTAAACCAAGTAGAGCTTGTGACTGCTTTTAGACTCACAAGCTAAGAAATCACTACCTGATAGACTGTAATAGGTTAGGTACGAAAATTAAACAAAACAAAGCAGCTTAGCGGTATATAAAGGGATTTTTTCCAGTGAGCATGGCAGATGTCGTAATGGGTGACATGAATATAGCTAACATGAACATTGACAGCTCTGTGAGAGGGGAAACAACTCCATCAAATATCTGACTGGATATCATTAATACATTATACAGCCTTGAAGAAAAGATTCTTTGCTTACCTATCAAATTGAAATCCAACTCACTTCAACGCATACACCACTCTGGAAAGTCTGTTTCAAGAGAGGCCTGTTCCTGCCATTTTATTTTTTTTTCCCTCCAAATATGAATGCATTATTAGATTGTACAAACAGGGAAGAAGCATTTCGCTTTCAATATGCCTGAGACTGCAACAGCTTCCAGTTTGAATACTGAAAAGAAAACCAGGAGTATGCATAATTAAGCCAATGCCCTCCTCACCTCAACCATCAAATTCTTCCCTTGGTTTTCAGGAACCATAGACTTTTGCCTTGCAAGTTTATATAAATGCTGAAAAACAAGACTTTTCAGCTTTGACATCAATATTTCAAATTAAGATTTTTGCATGACTTAGTATAACTTTGTATTATCTGAATTCCTACATATTCTTACATAACTTGCATTTATTGCATCTGCTAATTTCAACTTCATCCAAAATGCTCGATATATAAGATTTTCATGAAGCAAAAGTTGTTTTGCACTGGAAATTATAAACAAACATATATCATGCCTGGTACTAATGCCAAGGAGATGTATATCAACCTATAATGTAGATCAGAAAAGCACAGGATCAAGACTAGTTTAATGTGATACTTTGAGTTGTGAGCTACAGGGGCTGAAGAACTGATCCACATTTGCTTTCACTGTCACTTGCACTAATACAGTGGAAAAGTTCAGAAGACAATTGAGCTGGTAGGTATCAGGATTCTGAGCTCCCAATTCAGTTCTTTACCAGAAAGTAAGAAACTTACTAAATAGCAAAAAATGCAGAGCAGGATGTCATCATTTTCTTCGAAATCACAGTGGAGGTTCTCATTGTTCTCAAGCTCTTCTTCAGTAATTTTGAGCATAGCGTGTGCCAGTACACAAATTTGAAAACAGGCACAATTAATTTTACACAGACTTATATATAAACAGATTGACTGAATGTGTGTGTAAGGAATAGCACCTGCACATCACTGAGATTTTCCGCACCCTGTGATGTATCTGCCATGTACAGGAGACGGAGCAGGAGTTAGAACTACTACAGTAAACTTTAAAGAGAGTGTATTCCTATATCCTGGACAATTTGCTATCACATAAAGGTACTGCTTCAGGTTGGTACTAATAGAAGTAAGTACCTTACCTACAGCATAGTTTTGAATTTAGGCTATTATGATCAGTAATACGTTAGGTACCATTACAATGTTCTTTAGTCTTTAATTTTTACCCTAACTATAACTGCAGCCTAAAAGGTAAATGCAACTTTGTTTGGAGCCATATTTCCTCCACCTGTGTTCTCTTAGCAATATACCAGCTAACACTGGTGGTGTTTCCCAGAATATTGGTCCTACCAGGGAATGACACATAGCTTCTGTTGACTCTGGGGGTCAGGTGACTTCTTTTCTCAGCTGATTATGAAAGTGTGTCCTAGGATGAAAAGATTTAAGTATCAATACACATACTAGAGGAAGTAGTCAAGCTATACATACTACATATCCAAACCAAATTCTTTAAAAGCTTCTTAATTATTTATTGAATTCTCTCGCAATAAAGTTGTAATCCATCCACAACAGTGTCATATCTCAAATAAAAAGCTGATAGAGTTTGAGGGCTGATTGAATTACGGTAACAAACTCCAACACTGTGTAAATTGCTAGGAAATCCTCTAGTGAATTAATATGAAGGGAAATCTTAAAATATTAAATGTATTTTTAAAATCTTAAAACATTTATATGAAGGTTGTCCAGAGAGGTTGTGGGGTTTCCATCTTTGTAGATATTCAAAAGCCATCAGGACATGTGCCTGGGCAATGAGGTCTAGGTGACCCTGCTTCTGCAGGGGGGTTGGACAAGCAACCTCAGGAGGTCCCTTCTAACCTACACCATTCTGTGATTCTGTGAAACAAGAGAAAGATAAATGAGTGTTCATAACATTTTGCCTGAACTACAGACATAGTTCTGCTCCCTTCTTCACTCCTTCATTCTACTCTTTTACTAGCCTAAGATTGCTCTCTGATAAACATTTCTTTCAAAGTATTTTGAATTTAAGTGAGATAAAAATCTGTAACTACTAACTCTGGCAAAAAAGGAGAAAGATATTTAAACATACATAGGTTCTTAAAATATTCTCACTGTCATTGATAATGTTATTACAGTATTTTCCATCCCTTACTGTGGATTAATGAAATAAAATGAATAAAACAACTTACATTTATATTCTCGGATAATAGATTAGAATGACGTGAAGGAAAATAGGTTATAACCTTTTAGAATGGTTGTTGCACTTTTTTTCTTAGTACAATGACACAAAGGGGTCTTAAAAACAGAGTAACTTTCTATAGTAGGGAAAAAATGAAGTAATGGAAATCTATTTTTCTCATAATATCCCCGTATGGGCCCAGTCCTGTAACTGTACTTGTGTTTTTTCTCACTGGAGTCAGACAGTTGTTTTGAGAATAATGTTTACAAAACTTTAGGTCCTAATCACTTTCCTCCAATTCCTTGTGCCATCATGGATGTGCAACCCACTCAATGTTACATACATCCATGTGTGATGTTCACACAGAATATGAGGTTTTTAGAGCCCTCAGCGGCTGAGCCTGTTTTTACTGCTCAAGCTGCATGAGCCTTGCAATTATTTATGGAGGTTTCAGTGTATGTATTTTCCACAAACTAAATCATAAAGCTTATGTCAGTTTCAGACTTTTCCTACAGAAGTGCTTATAATGGGATATCTGTAATAAATAACCTTTTCATAGTAGTTAGACAGAGAAACAGTGGCAATTCCTGATGCTGCTCATATTTTTTATTTATCATTTTCTTATTTATCCAACCCCCAAAATACCTAAAACTGCCTTTTAGTGTTTTGAAAGTTCTTATTAAGAGCTTGGGACAAGACTTCCTATAATGTTACCTCAGCAAAAATGTTGAGGAGTAATTCATTTTTCTTCCTGCACTGCTATACGAGCAAAAAAAAATTGTGCAACTTCGATGTATTGCACTTACTTAAACAGCATCTCTCAATATTAGGATCTGAAATATTCCAATGATAATTATTTCTCCAATGAAAGTGAGAGAGATTTTGTCTAAAATAGCAGAGACATCATAAATACATTATTAGCCTATACTAAAATCAATGACTCTTCAAATATAGTCTCATTCAAAAGCACTTTTGTTTATGCCAGGCTTCCATACTTTTGGGGTTTAATTCAATTAACACTACTTAATAGCAGGACTTTTGAGGGTTTCTCCAGAATTCCAAAGCTTTTGAGAGACATATGTGCATATAAAAACAATACAGTTTCTAAATATTGGTACATAATATTTATTGATTTCTGTTCTAGAACACTAGTTGTTAAGGAATGGCTGAACAGGTAAGGAGAAATGGAAGTTGAAATCGTTTGTTCAATACTATGCATATGTGTATGTGGTATTAAAAGGCATGTAAGTGTAAAATAATTCACTGAAGGTATTAGAAATATATACACCAAGCAAGGTGGAGTACTTTTCAAAAATAATTATAATCTCATTGAGTAGTTGATATCAAATAACTTTTCCCATGCACACGCATCTTTTCTTACCTTGGCACAGTCTTTTTAATGTCTTATACTGAAATTTTCTGAGACAAACACTGTGTATCTGGATGTTCTCTGGCATAAGACTACCTCTAGCTGGGACTAGATAGCAATACAAATCATTAAAATAACAACACATGTTGAGATTCAGATTTCCCATTATGCACTTTTATTTTTTGCCTCTCTTTAGGCTCCACATATCACGTACTGTGCAAAAGCCTGTAATGAGGAAGTCTAATGGTAGCCTCTTTGAATAGAATGGTTGTGTCCTAATATCTTGTGAGGGTACATATCTCCACCTGAAAAAAACAGTAATTGGATTTTAATATTTCTTTAATTTTTATTGAGAAATTTGGAGTTGAAGCCCTTCCTCAACAGTTTTGGAAGAGTTTTTAACTGTTTGAATAAACATCTGGTCTTACAGCAAGGTAACCTGTTCCTGCTGTTGAAATGAGAATAATACTTGGTAGCACAATAAACTTGTGGATCTGTTAAAATTTGGAAATCAAAGGATTCTGCTTGGTCTCCCATAATTAGTCATTTTGTGAATTATATACTCCATCAGCTCTATATCCAGTAGGCTATTGTGTTACTCTGAAATGGGCTTTTAAACTTTTCTGTTGAAAACTTGGTTAAATCTGATTGTAAAAGCAACAAATCTAATCTACTCCTTAAATATATTTGATGTTATCTTCAGAGCTCTAGAGTATCCCTGTTCATATCCACTCTGGCTTTTTAGATTGCTGACTTTTTAGAACAGGGCTTGTCTATTGGGTTAATTACCACTGAGGTTTTCTTTTGGTCACTTTTGTAGTAAACACCATAAATAATAAAACATTTAGTGCCAATAAAAGACTATAAATATTTCATTGCAATATTCTGTTCATGTTGATGATTTGATAAAGCACTTAGAGCACCTACATAAAACCTGTGAGAGAAAAAAATTTATTATAACGTCCAACTTCTCGTAGACTTGTTTTCCCCAAAACAACTAAAATAATTCGGTATGGTATGAGTTGCAAAAACAAACACACCAAAGCCTTCAAAAGGATCCACATGGATAGGTCATTAGGACTGCATGGCCTCATATAGTTTGTTAAAATTCTCAGAGGTTAGTTTATGTCTTGATACTTTAATAAACAGTTTCAGCTTTGGTGAAAGCTGGAAAGCTTAATCCATTAAGAGCCATACAGAAACAAAACAAACAAACAAAGTTTTAACCACTTCAGTGACAACAGCACAGAACAAACAAGCAGTCTCCTTCGAAAATCCCAGCAATTTTAGGATCAATAGTCTCACTCTGTGCTTCTAAGTGATGAAAGCTAGAAAATCTCTGCTGTCGGCTCCTTTCAAAAATGTTTCTGGCAAAGATATAGTTGCAAATTTGATGAGTTTAGTTTAGTAATACCCATGTAGTCTAGAAGGCTGACTTAAGTACTATCACTGGTCACAATGAAAACAAACTAACTCAAACATCACTTTTAGTTGAAATTTCCTCTCTGTACCCTTAATTTACAATGTTAAAATACCTTTCAACATCTCTTCCAAGTCCTTATACTTAGAGTTCTTTGATTATTTTTCTAACTACCAGCAGTAGGATTTTTTTTCTTTTTATATTGGGAATTAAAAAAAAAAAAATTAGAAACATTTTTGTGAACGTAAAACCAGTACAGTGACATAATCTACTAAAGAATGTAAGACTGTTTCAAAGTCCGTTTAACCTGATCTGCCAATATGGATAATCAAATCAGCAAATACATCTATATACACCAAAAGAACAAAAATAAACATTTTTTTCTTTATAAGATTAAAAGCCTGTTAGGCCCTTTTAAACCACTGCCATTGTATATTGACTTTCATGAAAATAGCGTTTACTTCCTTTTACTTAGTCTAGACTTACATCATTCAGCAGAGCTTTTATATAATAGATCTGTTCTCATTCCAAAGAATTTTAAATTGTTCCTGCATCTTTATACAAATATTGATGGCTTTGTTTCCTGTTTTTAAATACAATAACTTATATATTTGTTATTTTGGTTTTTATTTAAATTTCATATTTACCCTTAACTATAAACTCAGAAGTAAAATAGGAGGAGTATTTATTTTTTAGCCAGCAGTGTCAGCTAGCTTGTATTTTACCCACAAATTATCTAGAAGCTTTAAATTATATACTTTCTTAGGTAGTCAAAAGACACTGTAGGGATTGCCTGTATATGTCTACAAGCTAATTTATCTGCTAAGAGTTGTTGGGGTTTTTGTAATCAGCAGACTTTACTAATTGTATTTTTAAAATTAAATCAATAACATAGAATGCTGTCAATATGAGAAATATAAGCAGTAAAACAGAACCTGTCCCTGAATTCTTGTTTACAGATCACACAGTCTACCCAAATTTTTCACCGGAAAGGCATAAAGTCAGAATAACATTTAAAATATGTGGCTTTACACAGGGACACTGTGTTGCTTAGTCCTGATTCATTAAGATGCTTGATGCGTAAGTGAGTTGTCAAACGATATGTGGGTGGCTGTAATGGCAGCATGTAGGTTTGTATGGAAAACAAGTATGGCACTGTGAAGATTTTTTCTCTCTTTCATCATATAGGTACTCACATGTAACACTTGTGAGGGGTCTGCTAAGAACCTTGCTGTCAAACGAACTAATTCACCAGAAAGACATGCAAGTTTAAAACAAAGTTCTCCAAAGGCGGAAAAAAAAAATCAAACCACCTAGACTTTCTGTAGCCTAACCAAGTGACAGACACATAGACAACTTCATTGCTGCCAGAACAACACTCTGCACAGCCCACCAGCAAGCTATTTGTCACTGCTACAAGAATATCCTCCGCAACTTGGCATCAGGGTCCCTGGGTAGCCAACTGTGCTTGCATAGTGCTGGAAGTGCTATCCAATAATAGGGAGGAAAATGATCAGAGGATCTCATTATTATTACAAAATGTGTTATTGTATGAAAAACATATCTTTATAGCCATAAACATGAAAAGGTTTATAGGAAAATATCGATTTACAGAATACCAGAAAATTGTATTCTATACGAGTTTATGGAAAGACTGTGTTTAACTCCACTTCCTTTTCCCTCTCTCCAGTCCTCCTGTCCATCAAAAACGAGACTGTGTGTGCCATTCATTTGGTATAATATGGTAGGTTTTTCATGATTGTTCATAGAAATAAGGGGTTAAAATAATCTTTAGCAATATGCCATTATACATTATCCCAGAGTTGAACATGACTGAGTAACTTTGCACGTATAATGGTATAATGTTTAATTTTAACATTTTCATGTAAAAAGGTGGAAAAGCACATTCTACTTGTAGCAGATCTTCAGACCCTGCTAGTCTTGATGCAAAACACAAAGTCACATACTGCTATTTATGGCACAAAGGTCAAGTCCTTTCATTCTGCATTGTGTTGTGCAATATAATTCATTACAAGCCCAAAGCAGTACATCCTTTGATATAACCTCGGCCTATGCAGAAAAATTCCCTTTATTGTTGCTTTAGGTCCTGCATATTGCATTGGATCCTACATACTTACAAATGTATTAATGCTGGCTGCGTTGTTGCAATTGTCTAATTATCATCCTCAGCCGATTGCTTTTATTGAGCAGAGGGGTACAAAAAAAAGGAAAGCAGTCCATTTCCAGTGGTTCTAGGAAAGTGAGATAGGACAATGAAAATTACTATGAAGAACAGTAAAAATAGTTTGCTAAGAGAAATAGAGCAGAAATAAAATAGCAGGAATGATGATCTGATCCTCTGATCTTTTAAAAAATAAATAAAACAAAAGCATATCAAATAACCAAGCAAGAATCAAAGATAAGAAGAGGAGAGGGAAAAATTCCATTTCATAGGAAAAAGCCCACAGGGGCTAGTTCAGTAAACAATTAAATTAATAAACCAGTCTGAATTTTTCAAAGTTTGTGTTAACCTGGCCATTCCTTTTAACTGACCAAGTGTCTTATCATTAGAGCATGATGTAACTTAAAAGGCATGTGTGGATGTTCAGGAAAGATGACCATTCATTTATTTTGTAATTCTGTCTTGATGCAAGGAGCATCATGTAAAGAGCCCTCCCTTTACAGGTGGACATCCAAGGTACAGTGTGGGTATAGAGCCAATGTAATGCCATATGGCATATGTGCAAAAAACATGGAATGGAACATTCACAACCTGAGAGTACCACAGTGCTGATTATCATAGCATATATTGTATCCATTTTCTGCAAACTCATGAACTTTATTCTCTGAAAAATATATTGGTAGCTGCACAAGATTACTCTCTTAATGTATGGGGTAGAAACCTAACTGAAGATCCTAAAATCTCATTATTCAAATAAGGCACTGAACAAGCTCATGGGAAAGCTAGGTATCATCTTTCTCATCCATGACCTTGGCAAGAGTCTGTTTTGTAATTAGAACAGTGCATTCAGAGCTCCTTACAAAAGGGGAGGAGACCATGAGGCTCTTATCACTCAATCAATATCCTTCTCGATGTTGTCATGTTATAAGCGTGAGAACATGGGCTCTGTACTGTCTTGACTTTTTAAAGTCTCTCTTCTTCTCTTACGTCTAGTTCCTCCCTTATGGGGAATAACTGGAGCTACTGGTAGGCTTCCCTTTTACGTCATGGAGATAAACCAAATGACGAAAGAGCAAGAACTATCCATAGAATAATACTTCATTGGAAGTGGTAGCATTTTAGACTGTAAACTCATCATCAGAGGCAGATAGACTTGGGAGAGGGGAAAAGAAGAAGACAAAATGGGGAAATGACAAAATGAAAGATTACAAAACCATACTATAATACTATTATAGATTCCTGTTCCGCACTCAGATGCTGTAAATTAGAGTACAGCAAAACCCACAACTGGTTTGTTCCCATTCTTACATAGTAAGCTGTCCATTTAGACCAGATCATGTATCCTTAAAATAGATATTGCAAGATTTTTGTACACCAATTAAATTCATATTGAACGGGGTACACAAGTCTTTTCTTTATCTTTACAATTTCAATTTTCTTGATCATACCTGTGGCTAATAGTGCTTTGTGTTGTTAAGCGTGGTAGTAAGCCTTTTTTTTTCTAAAAATATTTTAAATAACTGATCATAACTCATGTAATTACTTAAGCTGCATGAACAAACTGACAACTATCAAATTCTTTCAGGAAATGTAGTGATATAAATTAATATTTTTCTTTTCTCTCTCTCTTGTCATATAACTTATAAACGTGGTGACTATTTGGAACCATTTTTATAATTTATATAATATATCATACTGAAATTTCAAGTATCATTTCATTCCCACCCCCCCGCCCCTAGAGGCAGATGGGCATTTATATTAGTGAATTTGGAAAAGACTTAACAAAGAGTTATTCCTTTTTGTCTCCTAAACTACTGAGATCTCTGTTCTGTTAATGCACAGTGTGTAAAGCAATGGGCAAGCCTTATTAACATTAAGAGCATTTAAACACCCCAGACCTCTTCCTACTAAGTTTCTTTGAGGAGTTAAATTGATTTTAAAAAAGAGTTTGTTCTTCACATATTGACACAAGGATGGCATTGGGTTTTATCCTGGTGCTATTGAAGTTACTGACATTTGACTGCTGAATTCAACCTGGAGAGAATCAGGTCTAATGGAAATACACAACAACTCTTGGAGACTTACTCATTAATCCTTCTCTAGAACAGAACTTTTTAAACATTCAAAAATTTTCAAAGTATTTGAAATTATACTACAATGAAAAAAATGTAGCAACATTTGCTACTGACATGGGTGCTCAAGCAGCTTTTATACTTGGGGCTTCAGATGCTATACTTCAAAGGCTTCGTCACCAAACTCTGCCTTGCTGCCTGCCAAGAAAAGGAAGTCTTACTTTAGACCACAATAGACTGATTGGTCTGGTGCAAAAGGTCAACAAACACTATCCATGCCTGGTTGGGACTAAAGCTTAAAAGGGAAATCTTGCCAAGCAGGATTAAGGTGTCTATTCTTTCTTCAGTATGAGTGCATTGTCAAGGGGAGTAAAATATGCATATTAAAAGAAGAAAAAAATGTAATGGGATAAAAAAATCTTGCAAGTCAGGTATCTTGCAAGATGGATGAAAACACTCCAATGTACATAAGGAGAAATTTAAAAAGAACATAGAAGAGAAGTTATGATTTCAGGTCATCTGAATCAAGAAAATGATTGTAAATCAATAGTAGCATAAAAATTCCTGCAGTGTGTGGTTTGCCTATATGGAGACACTGCATGATAATCACACTTTTACTTCGAGAGGTACCATGAGTGATATAGTCATGCATTCAGTTAAAGAATGAGACTGACAAATATGTGGCTTGGGACAATAGAAAATATAGTTAATTGTACTCAGGAGCAGAAGCGTGCTGATTCACACCAAAACACCTTCTCCAGACCAGACTTGCACAAAAATGGGTTACGATATACTTCAGTTCTGCCTGTTACAGAGAGGCTGGGCAGTTATATCCCTGTTTCTGTTTTATCTAGACCTTCATTCTTTTGGTCCACCTCACTTAACATATGTAAGGATAAGAATTAGACTGCTTGCTTATTGCAACAGTGTGGGTGTTCCCATGACTAAAACATAAACATGTCTTTGGTACTTCTCATTCACCAGTCACGGAACTGCCTGGAGGTAGCCCATAAGGAAAGTTAAGCAGAATGAGAAATGAGAGACAAAGAAAACCAAACCTCTCTGCTGTGTAGGCACCTCACTGCAAGTGGTCTGCTTCCACTTATTTGGGTGACCTCTAACTACAGAAGTTTCTCCTGAGGCAGGGCTCCTAAGGGGACTCAATCTTTTTAAAGTGCGTGTTGAAAGGGAGGAAATGTTACCTGCCTTTTCTACACTAACATAATGTTTGGAACACTTAGTTGGGAAATGGGTTGTCATCCATGGCTCCATTGCCTTAGGAAAGGACTTTAGTCACAGGGCTGTGCGTGTCTGGGGAGTCTAGCCATGGACTCTGAGCTCTGTTTCTTAATATCATACAATACTTGCTCTTTGCAATTGTCCCTAGACTTTCAGAGGATATTTGCTAGTTCTAGATCATGTCTCAGCCCTAAAGAATAGGCATCCTGTAGGAATAAAGGGGACTTTTGCTTATTCCTTGCAACTTCCAGCTAATTTATGACAGATTGGGAGACTCAGCAGGAGAATCATATGCATTACAGCTGCAACTGGTATCAGCCACAAGCTAAGCTGATATTTGTGAACCAGAAAAAGGAGTGAACCCCCTCATCTTTTACTTTTGACTTTTTGCATTAGCTCAACTGTAACTATTTAAAGCTGCCACAATTTTAAACAGAAGCCAAGAGCAAAAAGAACAATATACATCTTGACTATTAAAAAAGTAATATATCAGACACTATTTTTTTTAACAAAAAATACAATTGTACATACTCAGAATAGGAAAGGTTTCTCTTTGGGAGAAGGTTGCACAAGTGTGAGATACAAGAAGATTTGGACAAAGATCAAAAGTAATAAATCTCAAGCTATTCTTATGGATAAAATCTGAGAGTTGTGTACAATTTCCTCAATAATGCATATAAACACTTGTTGTTGGACTAGAAAATTAAGAATCAGGATGCTAAACCCTATCTAGGAGTAGTTTGTGAGAAGAAATAGGAAAATCAGCAGATTTAATGGGAGTAATATTCCTCTGCCAATGCCCCTTCAACAAGGCAGAGGCAGGGTAACAGAGGAAAGAGATTTCCTGGAACTGTGCCAAATAACAAGCTGTTAATTAATATTCAACCCAACATCCAAAAACTTTGTTGGTTTATATTGAAGACTGCTTAAATGAAAAATTAGTGCACCTAATCAGTGCAACACAAGTCTCCTGCAAAGGTGATGCTTTATTCTGTGTACTTTCACACTACATGTCACATCAGACTATTGCTCTCACAAATTCTGCAGCTCCACAAGACATTCCTTGTCACTTCCAATATTCTATGAAAAAGCCCTCTAGATTCTTCAGAATTATATCTATCAGTCTAAAATATTACTGGGGTAAGTGGGGAGGAAGCACATAAACATTTCCAAAACCTCTGTGGCAAAAGAGGAAGTGAAATAACTTGCAGGAGAGAAAAAAGAAGTTTAAGTCATTCTGAAGTGACCTTGACCTACAGTTATTGTTTCTTTAGAAGTGGAAGGATTTTTGTGTAGGTGTTTCGGTTTGGTTCAAGGGGGTAAGAGTTAACTGCTGAAGTGAAGGAATGTGTGAAGTGGGCATAGTGCTGAAAGGTTGAAGTTTGGTTTCAAGCTTATCTGAAGGGTGAGGAGCAATTGAAGAGTGAATGTGCCAAGATCTAAGCAGATAGGGAAAATGCAGCCTCCCTCTTAGTTTCCTTCCTTGCTTTCTGATTGTTGAATGTCAACACTACCTATAGATTTTTAAAGGGTGAACCTGGAAAGAAGTCTACATTTAATTCTGTAGATAATCTTAAATTAAATATTTTCTAAACATAGAGAGCATATCCTAATCCATATATTTTTATATCATGACTTTAAATCATATGAAGTTATTCTTATTTGAGGATACTCCAAAAGAAACAGCATATTTTGTCAATTTATATTGGGTTTTTAGTTTTTGTTTCAAATTCATCAAATCATTTTGCATGTTTATAACTAACTCTATTCCAGAAAACATTTATAAATACATATAAATATACTACTCATGCTGTGGAAATAATGCTAAGTATAAGCTCAGTGTTTTGATGAATCTAGGCCTAAGAACAGAAATGACTGTAAACACTCTGAAAACATCTTAAGAGGAAATGTTGTAGTGTATGAAGTGCAAAAACAACTAGCATGATATTCTTGGAATGCAATTATAGAGATAACATTATTGATCTGCTTATTAAACTCCAGAATGGAGAACAAGATAATTAAATTGCAATTATTGCTCTGCTTTCTCACTTGTTAGTTGAAGTTAGGCAACACTTTTATTCAGTAAGTCTGTCATGGCTAACCCCAGCTGGCAACTAAGCACCACGCAGCCACTCACTCACTCCCCTTGGGTGGGATGGGGGAGAGAATCAGAAGGGTAAAAGTGAGAAAACTCATGGGCTGAGAGAAAGACAGTTTAATAGGCAAAGCAAAAGCCGCACACGCAAGCAAAGCAAAACAAGGAATTCATTCACCACTTCCCATGGGCAGGCAGGTGTTCACCCATCTCCAGGACAGCAGGGCTCCATCACGCGTAACGGTCACTTGGGAAGACAAACGCCATCACTCCGAACATCCCCCCCTTCCTTCTTCTTCCCCCAGCTTTGTATGCTGAGCATGACGTCATATGGTCTGGAATATCCCTTGGGTCAGCTGGGGTCAGCTGTCCCAGCTGTGTCCCCTCCCAACTCCTTGTGCACCCCCAGCCTGCTCGCTGGTGGGGTGGGGTGAGGAGCAGAAAAGTCCTTGGCGCTGGGTAAGCACTGCTCAGCAGTAACGAAAACATCCCTGTGTTATCAACACTGTTTTCAGCACAAATCCAAAACATAGCCCCATACTAGCTGCTATGAGGAAAATTAACTCTACCCCAGCCAAAACCAGCACAAAGTCTTAACTACTATCAAATATATTTATTTTTTCAGTTAAAATTTGTTATTATATTTTATATTTACTCAGGTATCCCTGTACTGTATTTGTCTTTACTCTATGCTGATACACAAATACTTGGTCAACTCTCAGCTCATCACCACCACTGGGAAAGGATAGCAGTTGAATATATGCTGTAACCTTGTGGTTCCTGGCCCACTGCTTTAAGAGAAGAAATAAATTTCCATAAAGTGAGTTTTGAGTGCATCACCATTTGTGTGTATTGCACTAAAATGAGATGGAGGTAGAGAAGTTCACTCATACTTGGCAGCACTAAATAATTCCTTACTTATTTAAAGTAAGATTTCAGTGGTTTAGAGATTATTTTTTAAAAATCATAGGCCTAAAAACTATTATTTCTTATATTGTCTTCCTTTTATAAACTGGGCTTTCCTCCTAACTGTGATACTGCATAAGTTTTAAAGCATATTTTAAAAACTTTTATCAAAAGGAAAAGTGAATAAATGTAGAATAATTTTCCCGTAGCTCTAGTAAGCAGCTGGCCAAAATTACTGTTACCTGATCCAATAAGCAACTGACCAATAGTGCTATTACCAGACAAACGGGTAAAGAACATATCCCTGAACTGTGAAGATATTGAGAATCGGATTGTAGCCTATACACTACTAAAGATATATATTACTCATCTGTTAACAGTTAGCTATATGTGCAGTTACATTTGTAAAAATCATGATCTTGTCTAGGTGATATGCGATGCTCTTTTCCACTTGCTGTAATGAGGACATAATCAATATGAAGGTCAGCTGAGAAAAATGCATAGCAAGGGGGTTACTCCAGCCTTTCTATCTTAATTCAAAGTTCACATGTGATTTCCATGAAACTTTTAGTAAATACATAATATATTTCCAGATAGGAATTGGAGATAGTCCTCAGTATTTAATTACAAAATATGCACCCATTACAGTCATTAGATATAGTCTTATAGAAATATACCATATATTTAGTACTTTAGACTTCAAGGTATGAAATATTTTCTTTAATAGGAACATACTGAAACAATGACTTGCATCAAAAGAAGGTGGTTTTTTTTCCTAAATCCCCTCTCAAACCGGTAGATTTCCAATAACACCCAAATACGGACTATAATCATGGTAAAGCTATTCTGTTTACTAAAAATGAGATTTACAATGTCATTGAGCACCTGCATGTCTTAGTAAAGACAGAGAGCCTCAGATATTCAACACCTCGATAGCATATTGTAATTTAGATAGATACAAAATGCAACACATTCCAGTAAACACAAGGCTGATTTGATTTCGTCTCTGTTCACTTTATTGATTTAGTTGGAATACTGCTGAGTTTACAGTGCTGCATACTAATTCCTGCCAGATTCTGCCTTCACTGCTCACACTGAGCATTATTTTACTCTCAGGGTAGTCCCATGGAGCTCAATGGGACACCACCATGTGAGGCAGAGCAGCAGAATATGGTTCTGGTAGCAGACAGTTGTATACTGTTTCTTATAGTAATCATACTTTACTGTTCTAAAAAAAAAGAATGGGGAGAAAAAGAGGAGGTCTATGTAAATCCTTTATTTGCATTTCCACACACTGTAGAAACGTTTACACATTCAAGTTTTAATTTTGCAGTGATGAGTATCACCTGTTGGAACTGGTGAGAATCTTTCAAGGGCTTAAAGAATTATTACTATTTTAAAGGGAATATTTGCTTTTGCAAACAGGAATAATGTACATAGAGACGTCTTTTCTGTGAGAGCCCCTTTTTCTTAGTGCTTTGAGTTTAAGCAAGGAGTTTTCTAACAATGCTACAAAATTAAAAAAATTCTTGAACTTCATGTAATATGCTGCTGAGAATAGATCCTGTGAGTCTTCCTTACTTCTTATGGAGTAACTACAGAGTGATATAGCCCACACTGAACTGCTGTTCTTGTGTCTTTTATAATATCAAACCAGATAGTAGCATGAGAGCGTCAACATAATTCTTATTAATTATACTTTCCTCGTTCTTCTGTGACTTTCATCATTATTTTTGTTGTTTTTTAATATAACTACCCTTGCACTTATGTCATAAAAAATTCTGCCTTTTTCTCTTTTTTAATATTTGTATTCAAGACAAACAACAGGAGGTTGAAATCAGGCCATTTAAAAGAAACATCTGCTGACATTTATTCATATGCTACATGTTCCACTTTCATCATTGAATGTAATGATAAACACACATTCCAGTCAATAATGGCAATTCCCAGCCAAGCTTTACAAATGGTCTCTTTAACACCTAAATTGACAGCTCGGGAGAATTTGAGATAGAAGCTAAATATGGTACATTTGGACACTATTTCCCTAAGCCTAGAATGACTGGAAGGCTTTAACAAGCACATACACTGTGGGTATATGGGTATAGCCTTGACTAATACAGGTAAATATCTCATTAGACTTTTGTGTTTTGTAAAGAACTCCTGAGAAAAGAAATTTTTTTTGAGACATGACATTGTATTCTTCCTTGAAAAAGAAATCTAATTATATTTCCTTTATACAGGAGAACTAACCTTAATGGAAGCTGAAATTTGAAATAAGTTTGCTTTTTAAAAGAGAAATGTTTTGTCTGCTTTGGCTTATTATTTCTTATATCAAGCTTGCTAATTGCTATTGCATTAAAATAATTTCTATAAATTTGCTTTTAAAGCACTATTGTCAAGAGCTGGGTGGATTCCTTATTTAATTCATATGGGTTTGTGTAAGAATGTCTTAGGAGCTGCCATATTGCAAAACAGGGTCTCGTTTGAAAGCAGTGTTCCTCAGTTATGGGTAACCAAAGATGGCAAGTATAAAACTATTAGAGGTTTCATGACAGGAACAAACAGAAAATGTCTCATCACTTTGTATGCATATAAATATATTATTCAATAATGATCTCTTTTTGCATTTCTATGTATATTCTTTTCCATTTTAGTTCAGATTGATTAACCTTCTTATAACTGAATCATAAACTGATTTTAAGTCAAGCAGAAAATCACAGCTTTTCCAAACTCCTTCATGTGTGAATAGTTTCTCCTTTCAAAACTCTTGTATAGTTCAAAACAGGTCATTCATTATTTAGCAAGAGGGGGGAAATTCTACACACTCTAAAATAATGAATGTAAAAATAATTATAGGATCACAAAGTTATCTTGTATAACATAATGAAAAGTGTTAGACAGAAGATAATGCTGTAACTCTTGGTTGAAAGAAATTACTTTTCCGAAATCCGTTCAGTTTTGTTTATTGTGTTAGAATTGGTCCCATTTATCCTTATGAAGAACTGCAAATATTGAGGTTCATTCAGTGGTCTTTTGATCAACAGATAATTCCCTTGGAGTACAGTAGCAGAAGTCACTGTTGGCAAAAGTTACACACTTTGTTTCTGTCTATGGACTCAGCTCTGCAAATTTGTTGTCTTGGATGTAGGAGCCAGTTGATCTACCTTTGCCCTAAATGTATGTTCATAGCTACCATTATTTGTGTTTACATTTCCTTTACTTTTTACTAACACAAAATGATTACTTGAAGCCTAAAGCAATATTAATAGTCTATGCCTTTTAGCATGAAAATCAATGAATTCAGTATCTGATAGTGTTTGCAGCACTACAACATAAATACACAAAAAAATTCATGGATGTGTTTAGTGCAAAGGTAATAATATATCCTGGGATGAGTTTTCACAGGCCAGTGTAGAAAAGCTGTTACAAATAAAGTATTAAAATCCCAATCATAATCTTTCTGTTGTTATTTAAGTGTCTAAATTATGCCAACGGACTGGAGGTTTGAGGATTTTTTTCTTTTTGTTGAGATGTTGTTGTGCAAAATAAGTTTGTTACTTTTTTTGTTACTTTTATTAATCTGAATGAATCTTTACCTTGAAACAAAACAAAATTACAATAGGACTTTTGACTTCTAAATTAATGGAATAGACAAATTCAGTAAAACTAGTTCAGTATCATTTAAATCTGCAGGACTGCATGTTGTATTGAAATACAAATCTGTATACCACTGCAAAACAAATCCAAACCTTGTACCAGTGACAGTAATAGAAAAAATGTGCTAATATTGTGTAAAAGTTAAATGATCTGCAAGTAGATCAGTAGGCAATCCATGCATGAATCC
Organism: Aquila chrysaetos chrysaetos; assembly: GCF_900496995.4. Lineage (NCBI taxonomy): Eukaryota > Metazoa > Chordata > Aves > Accipitriformes > Accipitridae > Aquila > Aquila chrysaetos. The sequence goes on from NC_044005.1 coordinate 32,234,436, forward strand.
ATTTAAAGCTGGAATCTTTGATAAAGTTTGGGAAGGAATACCAGCTATCAAACATAAAACTGTGTGCATTTGCTAAGTATTTCCTACCCAATTGCGCATGGTGCAAAAGGCAACTGTAGCCACAGGTTCTGCAATCATCTAATTGTGGTTAGAAACAAGCTACAATATGGCCTATAAGAAGATGAATCCTTTTGATTCTGTTAAATGATGAAATTCTCCACTAAAGTATCCAACCAAGTCATCTGGACTTTATATTTATGAGGAGTTACCCCCAGATACATCAGAACAAATTCCATATCTCAGTGTTCTCTATTAGAAAATGGTTGCTGTTCCTGAGTTTTCTATATTAGCAATCATTTCTCTTCTTTACAAAATGTAGTATTAGTATATGTACCCCATTGACATGAATACTTGACTAGTTATGTAACGATTGCTACAGTAAACCAAGCCGTTCCAGAATCAGGATTCAGGCACCATCATTCTACTACAAAAAGATAAACTTTGACAGCATCCATTTCTCCATACATGGAGAAAAAGAGTAAAGACATAACAATAATATTTGTTTGTTTACTAAAAGGAACTAGGATTGTAATATAGTAACCATAAAACCCATAAATATTAGACTTTATATTACTGGAAATGCTGTCTTGCTTGCATAGGAGTGCTCTAGACCACATGTACAGAGACAAAATCTTATTCTTGTTGCAAGGAAGTCTTCTAAATCAAATTCAGAGATGACTTCTGAATGAGTAGTTTCTTTGTTGAAAGCTGATCTTTACTGATCCGTGGTAAAAACAGAATTAAAAAAAGAATCAAACAAGATTTCTAGAAAGACAGAAAACATTAACTGTTGGGCCTTTTCCTTGGTCCTCGCACTGTCCAAGTTAGAAGGTTTAAATCCAAATAAGTGTTTCAATGTTTTAACGAAATCTCGAAGCTTTGCTGGAAGCTTCCAACATCTGGCTTGTCATCGAGAATCCAAGCAAAAGGATGTGATGGCCTTTCTAACTTAGAAAATGTCTGCTCTTTACATCATGTATCTTCCTCCAAAACATGCTTGTGAAAGCTCTGTGCTGATCAAATTGTTTGTTCTAGACTAGAATAGCTCAACTCTCTTCAGTTGAAAGATGTTCTGGTTAAAATCCAGGGACCACCTTTTAGTTCCCCAGTGTTCAGAACTGGTAAGCAAACATTTATATAGAAGCAGCCCGATCATTTTGCAAAGTCATAATTTTATTCTTATATTTTAAAAACATTTTATTTAGGCTCTGAAAACAATTGAGAACTGGCTGCTACTTTGCCAGCGTATGGCCACTAACATACCCAGAAACAACAGACGACTGTTTATTCGTGCATTTTGCTTGGGTTTTTGCAGTTATTTCAAGGACTTTCAGAAGTTCTCAGGACCACTGCTGCCCACTGGGCTAAGATTGCTCTGATGTCAAGAAAATATTGAACATTAATGAACTGTCAATGAGCTCACAGTGCTACCTCTGCCTGACACAGAACACAGTGCCTATGTGAGGGCAAGTGAGGGACAGAAATCTGCACAATTGTCACTGTTTATTCATTTCAGAGACTATTCTCCACATACAATTTTTCTTTTTAAACCCGTTTCAATGGTAGATGACATAAACCTGCAGGTTAGCCAAAGCTGTAGTCATTTATGGGTGAGTTTCCCCTCTTCTGGCTTTTTTTTTTAAGATAGAAAGGAAACATATGGACCCAAGTTTTTAAATGCTGTTATTAGGCCAATATATAAGCACGGTTGTAATTATGTGGGTTTTTCTCTGAAGAAAATCCCACAAACAAATACTAAAATTCAGGTAAATTAACTTTGATTACCATGTTAATAAAAATGCTTATATTAAACACATAAAGATTTCTCTGCCTTAATAACAACAAAAAAGGAAAGAACAAATTCTGCCAATGAATGTTTCATGACTTCTAAATGGATACATTTTCCAGTGTGCACTAGAAAGTTAATATGTTCTCAGAAGATTTCTTTAATTTAGTTGTTGCTAATTTATTCACACTAATACAGGAAAAAAATACTGCAAAATTTTTCATAACAAAAAACTGTGCATATCTCTGTGTTTTAGCTGGCATGTGGTTCTACACAGATGGTTTGGGGCTTTCTTTGCTGCAAAACAGATGGGCCTCCACTGTCCCTTACCAATCAAAAGAGAACTTGAAAATATAGGAATATCTTTACTTCCATTGTGTCCTGTAATTCAAGAAATTAAATGCCTAAATATATAAATATGACTTCCTGTGTAAAATGATAGAATATCATATGTTTAATTTAAACTATTTGTCTATATTTAATGTGAAAACTGTTGGGTGGTAGTGGTTTTCTTCCAAACAATAACTAAATATTACAAAAAGTATTGACTAGAATGAGAGCTATTGCTGTTAATCTTAGCTGTGTGATATTGTTGTATTTGTACTTTGCTGATACTGTTTAAATTTATTTTAGATGTGATACGATGTCATTCAAAATAATTACCAACTTAAGAGAGCAGCTTGTTGACAGATCATCTTTTATTATTTTGTTCACATACTGCACTGTATGACAGTAGCACAGACATTTATAGCGTGAATATCAACTAACTTTGTTTTGTTCTATCAGCATTTGCAATGGGAAGAAGAGTGTATTTAGGGCATTTTTTTCCTATTAACACACCATTTCCTGCCTTATTTTGGAGAACTGAGATGAGGCATCAAAAAATACTCCTGTGGCTATAATTAAAACTCCCAGAGGACAGAGAGGGAATTAGTCTGAGGGACTGATTCACCTTGAAATCCAAACACTGCCAGTGCCAGAGGAATATAATTACTGATCATAGTATTACAAATGATGCAGACCACGTGAGTTTGGGCCTGAGTCTTCAATACAGCTGCCACTTATCCCACAATTCCTGCCACCATTGCAGTGTTTATCAATTTTTGGCTAAATGTTCTGAGGAAATACTCACTGAAAAATGCTTTGTGATAAACCTTGTAATATGTTTTACACCATACCTCAAAACTTCCACAAAACTATACAAGGCTGCACATAGGCTCAGAAATCTTCTCGCTTAGATGTGGCTGCAGTGGTCAGCTGAAATGCATAGAGACTATAATGTTAAAATATATCAGTTTAATAAAATCCTATTCCCTTACATTTTAGCATATGGCCATACAATGCTTTTGAGCACATTGGACATTCACTTTTAATGATGTTATGTCATCTCAGTGATAGGCAGAGAAAAGTTCCCGAGTTATATACTTGGAAACATTCTTAGGTGACTTTTTTTTTTTTTTTAAGTGAGCTTTCTTCCAGCTATAGAAAATGAAGATAGTCATTTCAGAGCATTACATTAAGGTAATATATCTATTATAATGGTCCATGAATTATAACAGCATACCATTTTTATGTGTGCCTTGAAAATTACAAACCTAGTGCCACTTAACTTCATTAATGATGTACATTTTTATGATCTAGTAGCCTTGTGTGGGAAGGAGTCACATCTTGCTGTGTCTAACTTAAAGGAAAAAGGGACATGTCATCCAACTCATTTTAAAGTATGCTGATTTTGTTGAATGCATGGAGCACTAAGCAACAGAACATCTTTTCTTTTCCTCTCCAATCTTCATTAATATTTATAGTTTAACTTTTATTTGGTACATATTGTGAAGAATATATTTTAACAGCAGACTTAGAGCTGGCTGCAATACACCATCTTCTCTTGTGTAGGTGCAGAAAAACTTCTAATTGCAGGTGATAGTTGTTCTTTTTATGTCAATCTGCTGGAGTTATTTTTTTAATTATCATTTAAAAGGGGAAAAGGAACAGATTAAATAGTCATATCACAATGTCAGAATAGCTTTTTGAGATCCTATACATATTAACATTTTTTAAGCAATTATACCCATGAAGCTATAAAAATTCATTTGGTCATGCCAGGCATTCAGATTCAGGAATGATGTACTCCAGTTCATGGCTGAGGGTAAGAGATATTTTGATACAGAGGAAATGTGAATTGCTATGGTTCTTATAGTCCACCCTTCAAGTGAACTCTACAGTGACACTGAGAATAGTCTTGAGACTCTTTCCATAGAGTTTCTGAATGCAAACATTGTATTCAGGATGAATGTGGTAGACTACATGAATGGAAAAGAACTGTAGAGTGGGACAAGCAGGAAGGATGAGGATCCCATAGTCAGCATCCCTACATCCCTACAGTCGTAAGCCAGCAAGGTTGTTATATGTGTAGTATGGTGTGCGTCACTCTTGGATGGGACTTTATCATTCTTCAGCAACTTTTTCTGATGACTAGAGGAAGACCATTGATGGCTACCAAAAGGAATTTGTCTAGTCTTTCTTGCAGAAAAGCTAATCAAGAACAGGGATTTGAGGAAGGCTGGGGTCAAAGGCCACGTGGCTTGTGGAAATTTGGGGGATAAAGAAAAGGAACTGCCTTTTCTTGTCAACTCATTAGGTAAAAGCAACATATAGTCCATTTAACCTGTCCTACTTTTTAATATACATATGCTAATAATCCCCTTGATACTAATTAGGAATAGTTTCATTCCTCAAAAGTAGATTTTTTTAAAGAAGTAGAAATGCTTAAACTGTACTCACTGAATATGCAGTAATCAAATTCATGAAAGTCTTCATGTGGTACACAACGGTATTAATTATATACAAGTGAGTGGAACACAGCTGAACTACTCGCCTTGACGTTTGGGGTTTGATGCTTTTTAGACTAAAATTGTTTGGCTCAGTTCATAAGTTATAAAGGTACAATATTTTTTTCTCTAAATCACAGCAAGAAATGAAGAAATGTACTGAATATTTTAGAAAATAAGTAGAATTACTATAATTTTTTATACCAACCTTTAGGAATATATTTCAAATTACAAATGGCAGGGAAATTTCATATAAAAAAATTCAAATACAATTAAAGCAATTGTCATTTTCCCCCATTTGTACTTTATTTGCCTTTCATAAAACCCTGTAAAGAAACATTTTGTCAACTAATAATTTAAAAAATTTGACTTGTGATTCAAAGTGTTAAAACAAAGGATGTTTCTTCAGCACATGTAACACAAGAGGCTTTTGCAGCAGTTTCAGAACTCTTTCTTAGTAAGAAACCTTATCTAATCCTGTTTCATCCTTTAAAACTGCCTACACACTAATCTCAAGGGACAAATTTAATACTTTGCAACAAAGGGAATATAGCCCTTTCAGCTTGAATAGAGGAATTGTTAGGACACCACGTGAGGTATGAATAACATTATAATGCCGCCTTTTACTTGGCAAAGGAAAAAAAGTCTTCTCTTGCAACGAAAAGATTAGACCTTCTTCCTTGGGTTAAATTTTTTGACCCCTGCTATATCCCAAGACACCTATTTTACTGTTGTATTTGGGTCCTCTACCTCTTGTGAAGTAAACACTGAGCAAATATAAGTAAACAGTTTGTTTTAACTGAAGATAGAAAGGCACTATTTAATTGAGTTTTGATGATAGATGTGCTCCAAATGGTGCAAACATCTTTGACATGGTAAAATAATATTGTCTTATGGCATGTGTAACACTACATAAAGAATATTAGTTTAGCGCTTTCTGAGTTTACAGTGTTTAAGTGAGAAATGACAAAAGAAAGCTAAATGATCTAATGTGGAGAAGAACAAATAAAATTGGATAACTTAGTTCTTTAGTAATAAGGATAAATAGTAATTTTCCTTATCAATTTTTTAAGACTAGCATTTGAATTTGTACTCAAATAACCTTTTTCTTATCTTATTTTCACATCTTAGAGTTGTGTACAGTTATTTCTTTTTATAATCTTGTCCAATATGTTGTTTCTACATTTTAGATTGCGCCATCTTTTAAAAAAAATACATATTTGTGAGCTTATAAGATATATTTGCTAAAGATAAGGCTTTTCTTATCATGATGTAGATATAATTTAACATTCTCTCTAATTTAACATTCTCTCTAATTTAAGGTACATATTCTCTTCATACACTATATAGAGTTTGTACCTAATATGCTGTATTAATTGTAAATATATTATTGCAGTTATACTTGGTTATGATAAAACATAGGATAATGTAGTAAATAGAGCTGTAAAATATTTTTTTTTTCCCACATGCAATACTCTAGCAATGGAGTTTTGGAGAAATAGCAATGGGATTGCCAACTGGGTCTGTCTCTTTGCTATACTGAAATAATTAGTCCTCTCTTCTTGTTTCCTCTTGTCAAGAAAGAATTCCATGAACTAATATGTGGTCAATGGCAAATGTTATTTGTTGCTGGTGAGAAGATAGGATATTAAACTCTGAGATCACATGTAACTGGACTTAAAAATAAAGCTAATATTCTCTTCCCATTTGCCATAACATTAGATTTTTTTATCTCTTATTATTGAAGCAATGGAACAATTTCCTTAAAAGCAATTTGAAATCAAATGCTAATCCTAAACTCATCATTAAGGGTATCCAGTTCCTACAGGTTTCACCTGGATGGTCTGGATTGTCTTGCCACCATGTTGCCAAAACAAATTGTATTTTTCCAGTTCTTTTGATTCAGTTTACATTTAAAAGCAGAAGAAAAACTTCAAGATGATTATTTTTTTCTTTACATTGCATTGCAGTAAATTAAAACCTGTGGATATACATAAAAATCTTTCTCATCGGTTGCATTTAAACAAATATTTTCCATAAGACAGAATGTCCTGCTGAGAATTTATCTCACTGTCTTCAATGCTTCACGTGGACATGAGGTGCAAACCCACTCTTGCTGGGATGTATAACAATGAACAAGACACTTAAACTCTTTGTATCCTAATGTTTCCCATTAAAGACACTCATTTCGTACCCAAGGATAAGAAGCCCTACATAAACACAGTGTTGTTTTCTTTAAAACAGAACATGAACTCTGGTGGTACTGGGTGCTCTGTTTGCTTATATATCTTAAGCACTGCCTTCTCTATAAAGATTCATCTGTTTTCTGTTTAAGACAACTTATTCTTGACTGGGCCAAGAATTGTGATCAGTTGGGAAGCCAGCCTGGTTTCACTTCTTTTAAAGATAAAAGGTCCAGTAAAAATGAACAGGTCTGATTATTTCCTGCCTTGCTGCTTGTGGAGTTGTCAGATTCCTATAGAGTGTATAAAAAATGCTACCATTCTGATTTGTTGCATTTTGTATACACTTTATCCTTACCTAGTGGATTTTTTAAAACAAAAACAGAACCACGGTTGTTACTGATAGAGTAATATGGTCTCATTTATTTCAAAGAAGTTATGTGCATACTAAGCCATGTTAAAAGTGTACTCAGCTTAATTAACCAAAAAAGAGGGAGACACACAAGTACTAACTACAGTCTTTTGTACCAACAAGTGCAAAATACCCTACCATATCAGATTCAAGCCCTAGAAGTCCCAGTCTAAAGCCGGGGAACTACACCTCACTACAGCAATTTCCAGCCTATGGTGACAGGAGAAAATTACTAAAACTTAAACACATTAAATTGTCTCTAAATATAAATAAATCACCTATATATCTGCACTTCCCATAAAAAAGGGTAAAGTTTAAGACTTTTCACTGTTAATTGAGGTGCTTCTTGCTACTGAATAAACAAAGGGATTTTAAATGTAAAGTGGTAGTCTCCTTTATTTTGCTGATTACTGTCAGTAACATTGAGTATTCCAAAATTTTTGTCACAGAATAGTGCAAAGCCTACATGTAAAATGAATGGTCATCACACTTTTCTTTGTACTTACACAGCTGCATGGACAGCAGTTACAATATTTCTGTCATGATTTTCAAAAACAGACCGAAGCTGAGGTGTTTGCTAAAGATTTGTCTCTTCTCTAGAAGTTTACAGACTATCTCACACCAAATTATATGTGAAAGGACTGAGTCCCTTTATATAGCACTATAACTTTTTTCTGGGAGATGATTGTAAGTTATTCTCTGTCAAACATGTTCATAAAGCATTCTTATGTTGTGAATCTTGGTGACACTAAAGAAAGTGAATTTGGTTAAATTGGGATTACCAAGAGCTGGTGGGCAGTCTACATGACTGGAATGTAATAATCACAGATGTCCAGATGGATTAGAAAAAGGTCTCTAAAGATGTCACTTTATATTAGGCACCATCCACAGACAACAGTTTCGATTAATAACATATATATGTATTCAGGCTTATTCCAGAAAGCTGGGATAAATTATGAGGGAGGTTGACTTGAAGGAAAATAACTTTGGCTAATATTTATTATTTGTGCTGACAAATCTATGTTGGTTTATGAATTATCAATAAGAAAGCAAATGGAAGTAAATGCAATTAATGTAAATTATAAGTCAAAAGGTGAAAAAATGTATGAAAGCAGCTGAAGGTATGGAAGATTCCATGCCCAGTATGGCTTCCTTCAATATGAGGATTAAACAAATACCAGTAAAAAAATAAACTATAGTAATACTGCAAACATACTACTAGATATTGCTGATCAAAACAGTAAGACCACAGAAAATATTTAAATTAATATTTCTAATGTTTGGAAAGAAACTAGCTGACACATTTTTTTCATAAAGCAATGATGGAGTATTTCTAGTCTGCTGTGCTAGAAATTCACACAAGCAAAAATCTTCAAGGGATAGTATTTGTTTATCAGTGTATACAAATGATTTCCATCATCTGAGCACATAGCCTCTTACTAAAGCTTACTTTCGACAGAAAGGAAATTCAGGAACTGTAGGACTGTTACAACAGTGTGGCAAGAAGGAGAAGTGAAGCAACCCAGACTATAATAGACCACTAACATTTTAATATAAAGAAAGCTTGTGAAAAAGCTCATAGCAAATTCAGTTGTCAAAGAATTAAGATATAATAATTCCAGTCAGCATGAGTCTACAGAAAATACGTGTTTTCAGATAAAAGTAATTTCATTTTTTGATGAGATTTCAGTTTTCATTGTTAGCAGTAATTGTATAAACATAAGAGACTCCAGATTTGGTTAGACATTAATGAACTGGCCAGCTGACAGATTCAAAAAATGGACGTCAATGGAAAATAATTGTCAAATGGAGCATTTCTAGTGTGCTTCCCTGGGGACTGGAACAAGTCCCAGATCTTTTCATCAGAGATATTTAAGTACTCAATAAAATTTTCAGGTGAAACAAAACTTGGTAGAGTGATAAATAAAGTCAGAATAATTTGATCCTTTTAGAGGGAAATATAAGGCAGAAAGGGACCACCATGGTCCTCTTCTCTGAACTTTAATGTAGATACTAGCTGCTTTCTCTGTATCTACGTATTTGAACCAAAAGTGTCTCTCAGAAAAATATCCAACCATGTGTATGAAAATGCTCCAAATAATCCACTGCACTGCAAAACCCACTGCTATCCTGAGCAAATTGTTCCAGTAGTTACTTATTCTAATTATTTAAATAATTATATCTAAAAAGTAATGGGTGCTTTATCTTGAGTCTGAATTTGCCTGGCTTCAGCATGCAACTATGGTCTTGCAGTTATGGTAATGCAGTTTTCAGTGAGCTGACCAGACTTGGGGGTACTTCTCTCTCCCTTTAGCATTAGACAGTTTGGGTTATTACTTCCCTGCATTGCACAGCCTCATGTTAGATGGGATGAGTCTGGGCCTACCTCTCAGGCCCAAAGTTTACCTGAGAGACTCAGAGTAAGTAATTATCATGGTTAGAAACGTGGTAGCTCAGTCATGTTTCTACCAAGATGGGAAAAGACCTGCCCTTTAGTACGATAAGGACAGCAGAACTTTTCCGAGCACATACTGCTGATCTATGCTGATCTACTTTGGAAAATGACAGTAGGTTTCATGCATCTAATTAGCTTTACTTCAGTTTCTGTGCAGAGATACCAGAAATGAAAGCACACGTAAATATACCTGTGCAAATAACAATAGAAATCAGAAGGGGGCATGAAGAACTGTGATCAAACAAACAAAACCCATTAAAAAACAGATAGAGCACTCATAAGGTTATGCTTCATGGGAAGCAGATTCCATTCTTTGAAATGTTCAGGGAGATATTGTTAGGCTAGCTAGGGGCACTTGTTTGGTAATTGAGTTTCAAAGCATTAGCTGGTCTTGTTTGATAATGATGATTTTTCACATTAAAAACTGGTTTAGAGAGATTGAGGATTTTCAACTGTTACTAATTTTTGAATGAAAGCAAGAGTATTTAGGTGTTTTCCAGATGGATCAAAATAAAATCAACTGAAACCAAATGTTGAAGAGTATTCACTAGTCACCTGCAAAGAAAAGTGCTGCATTTATGTCTATAACTCTTAATATTTCTCATTAGTTTCCATCCTCAACCCCCCCAGCAAATGTTATTGGAGAATTGCTGGAGCCCATCAGACATGCAGTTGGTATCGATTTCACAAGAAGTTGAGCTCTAAATGCACATGCTTTCACTACTAGGCAAAAAGAGCTAAGTACAAAAGAAGAGACAATCCATTCTGGCACATGCTGTCTATGCTTAGGATCTCGACCAAAACAAAAGATTTATTTTAATCTTTTTGAGACTTGCAATATCCTAGCTTTCTTAAATGTCATTACGGTTTAAAACTCATCAAGGGAACATTCAGCATCTCAGAGAAAGTTGCAGCTCAGCACATGGCTAAGAACTTTGAATATAAACTAATTTTTATACAGCATTCAAATCATATAATGTTGTGGTTAAACCACAACATATAAAAACAATGATAATCTGACTTTATAAGCATGCGGACCCTCTTCATAGAACCAGACGTGGCACAAACAACTTTTACATTACTCTTCTATTCTTTATTATTTGCATAGTCACAAAATCTATACCCCAAGATCCCTGTTTCTTATATGAAAATAATTTAAATAAGATTATTCAATTAGGTATAAATTAGCTGCCAACATTTTAATAAAAGATAAACCATTGGATGGTAGAAAACTGAATAGGCACCTGAATCTGTAGTTTATTGAAGTAACAAGCAGCTTCTTCTATAGCTACAAAAGGGAATGATGCAGTTCAGTTTTCTTCAATATCTAATTCACTCAAGATGAGAAATTGAGAGGTAAAAAAATCATTTATGAAAGGCTGAGATCTTTGTATTCTAAAATCTTTAAAGAAAAGCTTTCAGTTAATTTCACTAGCCATGAATAATTCTTATTTTGTTAAATAAACCAGTTCAGAAAATTCTCAAGGCAAGAAGTAAACAATTGCCTATGATAGCAGACTGTCAGGGAACACAATGGTGACTACTTTGCTTACTTCACTTTTACTAGGAGGCTGTTTGTTTACACACAAATGATGCTTTCGTGAATAGTTTTCTTATTTATCCAACACAGCTAATAGTTTTGCTTAAGCAACAAATTTTACCTTCCTAATTTTTGCATTGAACAGTTTTCAAATTTTTGTACAAAATTAACTTCACTCAAATCCAGACTAAAAGATAATCACTAAGTTAGTCACTTTTCTAAGAAATAATGTAAAAATTAAGAACTTGAATAAATATATGTAGGGCAATCTTTAATTTACACAATTAAATTGTGCATTTTCTCTTCTAGCAATAAGAAATACCATATCCAATTACAATGCCACATTCTGGTTACATTACAAATTACAAAGAATTTATAAAGAATAAAGTTTAACCAATGAATTCAAGCCAGTTTAGCCTGGAAAAAATCACTACAAGAACAGCAACAAAGAAGATTAAAAGGTATTTTAAATTATTAATTCAAACATATTTGTATTTCCTTCAGATCTTTAGAAATATTTTTATTAAGAAGTGAGGGATTTATAAAGCCTTATATGAGATTTTTAAAGTCACCAATTATTTACTAAATTAATATAGTAATTGTCTGATTATCAGGTGCACTGGTACAAGACAAGTTATAGCAGACTAGTTAAACTAAAATAGTAGCAAAAAGGTAAATGAAAGGCAAATGAAACTTTGCTTGTGTTCTCAGTTAGCTCTGTTTATTTTATAATACAAGTTTCTACTATTTTTCCCTGTTGTCAGCACTGAAGAGAACATGTAGCCACAGAAAAATAAGTTGAATTTTGTTCCAGCTTGCACTTCATCGGCAAAATTGTTTACTAACGTCCTATTTCTCAAAGAAGATTTGTATCTTCATAGGGATCCATAAGGCAGATGTCCTTGCAAACTCTGAATGTGTATCTTAGGGGTAGTATCTTTATTTTCTATTGCTATGCATGCTGCTACCAGACTTTGATTTCGAAAGCAGAATTTACAAATCTGACTTTTCAAACGGGAGAGAAAAATGAACAGATTTAATCTGAAAACATGAAGAAATAATATGAAACTTCCCAATAAGAGTTATAGGTAGCTATTTTCCAGGGTGGGACTAAGTGATGGCATTTTAAAATTTGCATAGCACCTGTAATATATCAGTCTGTCTGAGCACCTCCTCCAAAGCGGATAACCATTCTTCTGTTTTTTTCCACCTCTACTCCAGCTGCAAGAACCTGCATCCCTTTCATCAACAACTAAACTTTTATCTTCACAAATGACCTGAATGTCCTTGTAGCAAAATGGAGCTTTAGGAAGCCTGTAAAAGAAAAAGAAAATCCTGCTGGGTTATAAGGTTGGTTATTCCCTGTCAAGCCTGAGTGGATTCTGTAGAGAATACAAATCAAACCTCCAAGTGAAAGTGATGGACTGAAGGATTTGGGGCTTCCCTGTAATCTGCAGTACTTATGAACCTTGTTTATTTTGCATATCTGAACTTTACAGTTGTTGTCTAGTGGAAATACCCATTAGCTACTTTGTGTGCAGCTAATGTCAGGAAAACTGTCAATTCCTTAATGAAAAAATAGAAGAATAACTCCTTGAAATAAAACTGTTTCAACTTTTTATAGAAGACATCTCAGAACTGAACCCTAACATTTTTCCTATGAAAATTCACTGCTAGTGTATAACTATTCTACATTTAAACTCCACAGTTGATTATGAGGAAATATACTCAGCTGTTTTAAAACTTCTGGCTTGAGTAAATTATTAGTCTATACACTTTGTTTAGTGTAGTCACTTCAAGGAAAACTAAATTGCCAGTTCAATATTTAAAATATAATAAATAATATATTTTCCTACTATATATTTAAAAGCAAGCAACATTGTATCTCCAAGCATTTGTAAAACGCATCAAACAGAAATTTCCTAATAGGAAGGATATTTCATAATCAGGAATGCAATAATATGTATATCACAAATGAATTGCTTATTCCTCTGCTTTTATATAAATTACTTGAAAATTGTGGTTTAGAACTTTTTTTGGCAATTTTTAAATAAACAAGGTGGGAAATTGTTCCCCTGAGGCTTCATTAAGGCTATATAAATGCTTACAAGAATTAGGCTAGATCAAATCAATATATTTACATTGCTTCATTTAATGGTTCATCATGCTTTACCATATAAACAATGAAATACAATTAATAAATTGTTAGATCATTTTACTTGTTTTATTTGAAAATGTTTCAGCATATTTTAACATTTTCTGAAATAGCAAAATAGTCTAATGTATAACATTAATAAGCGGTGATAGACTTTACTATAAATATTGCCTCTGTTGCCAAGTAAAGTTAGATACAAAGCAGAACATTGCAAACATCCGTTCACTCATTCTATTGGTAATGAAAACATGGATATTTTGTATTATTATTTATGTAAGTTTTTTCTGTGGCTACATGTTCTATTAAAATACCTATAAAGCAACATTAAAATAGTAATGGCCCCGTCTGGAGTGTGTTTTTTTAATGCCAGCAGATTGTTGGTGCTAGGGTTTTTCCAACATTTTTAGAGCTGCTAAAGTACACCCCTAAAGCTTCACTACACTGTTATTTTACAGGTAGAAATTCTTAGTAAATGAAAGGTAAGCTGAAGTGTTGACCAGGCTGAAATGGCATCTAAAATTGCTCTCTATCCAGTGACTCACTCAGATACAAATGGAAATTCTCTCACTGATGTCAGCTTTGATTTAATTACACTTATTAAGGTGGCAGTTTCTTCAAACAGAAGGATTGATAAAAAAAGTATTGTGAAAGTAAGCTCAGGCGCTCCATTTCTATAGTGAGGCCTACTACCATTTGGTGAAAGCGTAGCACCAGTGAGATTTGTATGAATCTCATCCCAGTATGTCAGCTTTAGACATGTTCCACTGGTTTAAATCTCTCAGAGCAGATGCATAAGTAACAAGCTCATTGATCTTATTAAGTATGGTGTAGGCTCCAATTTATAAAACGGACCTGCAGGTACAAAGGAAATTTATGGTCAGATTGTAGCACCTCTGCAATACAAATTCCTTTACTACATGAGAGTTGAACAGGAATTTCAGGAATACAGCTTTGGAATTAAATATCTAAATTCTTTTAATGTGTGCCACTAAAGGGAATTCATCATGAAAGAGAAAGTGTACATCTGTGAATTTAAAAAAAATGGGTGTAACAAAATGGTTAACCATAAGACAGCAACCAGGCTTTCTCTGCTTGTTCTCACTGCATTTCATTCATAGTGACTGTTGGCAGCACTCAGTGTGTGGGGTTTATATATGTATTTATAGATATATACATATTGCTTATATAGGAAGCATAGACACTTGAAAATAATTTCATTTCCTCAAATCATTCTACAGAGGCCAGCTTGTCCCCTTTAAAGCTGCAGCACTTGAACTAGAGACATCAGAACTGGGTATGTCTCCAGATTTGTCCAAAGGGGCCTTATAAAAAAAGAGAGTGTAGTTTTCTAAGCAACTTAATTAAATTGAAAAAAATATCCTTCTGTTCTAGCATTATCCAGACAATGCTACAAAGCTTACTGAGTTGGTCAAATTTGAAGCTCTGAGTCTAACACAACTCACTGTTTTAGAAGAAAAGCTCTTTGGCTCACATTAGTTTTGCAACTCGTGTTATCATAATATTATAAGAAATTGTAATAATATAAGAAAAAGAAGAATTGTTCTGAGCAGTTTAAGCCTTCTTAAGAACTGGATTATGAATGATTAAAATCAGAAGATTAAATTGATTATTGAACCTCTAAACTTCTCACACATCCTCATTTTAGATACTTCTGTGTCTGATGAACTAGACTGACAACAGAATGACACAAAAATCCAATTTAAGTGTCAATCAGTGCAATGCAATTAATTTGGTGTTAAGATTGAACATTAGTATATTTTGTAGTAGAAGTTAGAACATTTTTGTAGCATCATGACACTTACTACATCTATCTCAATAACTACCACAGCTTTTATAAAGACAAATTCATGTTTAAAACCAAAACAAATCTGCAAACTGAGAAATGAATAGGTCTTTTTATACTAAATTGTCACCAACCAGATTGGATATTGGTGAAAAGAAAAAGAACTTTCCAGCAGCTTCTGTGAACTAGGAGGATCTATATATGTCTAAAACTATGTGTGTGATTCTGGCCACAGAAACTGGAGGCAATCAGGAACAGTTCATATTTGACATAGAACCTGTGAAAATGAGATCAGAGCTGAACCCTGGTGATTTCAAGATGACTGAGGATGACTTGTCATTTATAGTACCACAGCTGCATTTTGACAGAAATAAACAATAAACCAAACTATTACAGATACTTTAAGAGGAATAACCAAGGTGGTGGTGGGGAACAAATATGTTGTCTCCTGTTCCTTCTTTGTCACAGACTCCAACTACAAATACTAGCCCATGAGATGTTAGACAATGCATAAGAAAAATGTTGGACAGATGGACTGACAATGGCACCTACCAGCATACAGAAAACTCTAGCTAGAATACAGGTGTTCATGCTTAAACTTGCCAGGTAGTCAGGAAACATTTGGGGGAGGGAGTAATCATGCTGAACAGAGGAAGGGGAGAGGAAGAATGATCCTCTTCAGTGCTTCTCCCTTAGACTTCAGCCTCTGTAAATTAGCATGACAGATGTATGATCTGGGAATTTTTCCAGGCTAATTTTTAAGAAATTAAAGCATTCAGCACTGGTTACACTAGGAATGTTTTGGTTTTACTTTTTTTTTTTTTTTCCTTCTTCTTTTTTTGGTCTGTCACAATGCCATGAATACTTACAGATCCATTCTGATCCCACCCTTGATTACTAGAGAACTTGGACAATTAAACCTGGTTACCAGGACTCAAAGAGCAAAACCTGCTTTTCTGATTTTTGTTCCACAAAGACCAAAATCTATTCCACAAGAAAGTGTTCAGATTAATATGTATAAATTAAAAATGTACAGGTGCAGATCTACCACTGAAATCTGGTGAAAGGGGATGTGGCTGATTCAAGTGTTTGAGTGCAGCTCAGGGCCAGAGCATAATTTTAGATAGTTGTTTTGCTAATGCACTCTAAGAAGCTGATATCCATGCACCCAAACAATTATAATCATAGAAAGAAACACCCCCACACACTTTTATGTGAAGAGGACCACCACTAACAGATTTGGGTGAGCAGGACACATGGCAGCACTGTTGATGCAGGTACTTAAACCTCTTTAAGCCTCTAAAGAAAACTCCTTCATGCTATTTTTATTTGTATTACAGCAAACTTGGAAGTATCAAAAGAGATCAGAGTTCTGTTGCACTAGATGTTGTAAAAAATGGATGTCAAAGTCTAAATAGTCAATGAATATAAACAGTAATTATTTGCATTGTAATGTTGTCTATAGACCACAACCTTCAGGTGCCACAGAAACAGAGCAGAGACATGACCCTAGTTCAAAATAGATTGTAAACTAAGTGAAAGAATACAGTTAGCAAGCAAATGCAACAAATGAGAAACATTATCTCTGTTTTCCTGATGACAAACTAAGCTATGAAAAAATTAATAGCTAAATCTATATTGTGAAGGCTTTGAGCAATTATTTTGCATAACTCCTTGAAGAAATAGGCTCACAAAACTGTATACCTGCAAGTGTGTGTTCCTGAGTAAAATGCCCCAGCTTCCTAAATACAAATTGGTGGGAGTATACAGAACTACTTAAGTTCTGAAACTGCAAAGTGGTTAGAGCTGAAGTCTCAAAAAGATTTTCAAAGCAGGCTTTTTCCCATCTGTTTTACCTATAGGATTTAATTCATTTAATCAAATCAAGTCTCATGTGAAGGAATGGAAATAACTCACCATATAGTTGGGAATCTTTTCACTATTGTAGCTGCCTGAAAGGTAGAAATCTAATCTAACCAGCAGTCTAGGCTCCCTGTGTAGTTAAGAGAGAGATACAAATATTTCAGAGAGTGAGTCATCCGTCTTAAAATAGGATGATTGACATTGTAGAATTGCTTTTCCTTCTCCTTTAATTACAGAGGGAACCCTGACCAGCTCAGAATAGATACATACCCTTACATTGAGTAATATTAGGTGAGATGAATAAGAAGACAATTTCATTACATGTCAGTAATGAAGGCATGAGTGGAACACTATTTGCAGGGTTTTTTTATAAATTTATTGAAGGAAAAAATTCAGGCAGCAGGTTGAGATACAGAAGCATTCTCCATCCAGATGTAAGCTGCTATATCTGGTTTATTTATCCAAAAGCAGATTAAAAAGGGATTTGTTAAGAGTATAGGAATATGTAAAATGAAAAAAATAGGTGATTTGTTACTCTAACAAAACAAAATCCAACATGATTCAGTGTATGAAAAATGAAGAACTAGACAAGACATAAATTACACACTGAATGTGACAACACAACTGGAACAAAGCACTTCTTTATAACTTCAAATTAAATAAAGATGGGATAAATTTTTGAAGAGTATGCTCTAATCTGAATAGGTTACTTCAGACAAAATGATTGTAGGTGTCTCATCTAGCTTTAAAATCTCTTCCATCTTGGAGACCTGCCTAACTGCAAAATCTTGAATGACAGATATCTTCAGATGACTCAAACTATAACACGATTAACAGGGAAATGACCTTTGTTACAGAGGAGGTCTGACATACAGGAAACTTATCCAAACTACTGAGGCATGTGAATTCTCCCAGCAGTAGATGCTGCACTCTTAAGTCCCGTATCCTTGCTGCTTCTGGAAAAGGCAAACATCTACTTTTTTTCCTAAATTGTTTTCTAGAGTATAATCTTTGCAATAGAGTTTTAATGGTGACTGAGAGTCTCTGAGCTCATTCCCCAGTCAAACCCATCTATTTTGAAACCATGCCAGTTTGAGAGGAATGGTGTCATGCTCTTCTCGCAGTGCTACAGGGACTCATAGAAAGAATTGATTTAAGCATGTATTTCTATTTTAAAGGAGTGTTCAAGAAATACTCTAATTTTAACTGATCTTTGCATTGAGCCTCTTCTTCCAAATTTGTCAGTGGTTTTCAATAGAACTAGATTTTCTCTATTTTATTTTTGTCACCTTTCAAAAATTCTGTGCATTTATTTCCCATTGAGTTGGCTTGTTGTGTATACAGTTTTAGATACCTTATAAGTTTCTATTAAACATTTGGCATTTATGGAAAATGATATATTTTTAATAGCTGGATAGACATTGGGGTCTAGTCATCTCTCACACTGGACACCAGACTGTTAGAAGTCAGCTATGTTCCACAAGTCAATGCAATAAAAAATTTTATAAGTAGAATAATTATCTCCTTCCTCCTTCCTGTTCCTCAAATGTTTATTACATATCTACATTTCACACTATAGATACATTTCAAGGATCCTGTGAGAAAGGCTTGAGACAGCTCAGTTTCAAACTGTCCTGATTATTCCTTTGTAAATTAAAGCATAGATTCTAATGTGTTGTTTATTTTTTTGTTTTGTTTTGGTGGGTTTTTTTGTTTCTTTTTTTAACACAGCTATTGCTGTAATGACACTGGGAAAATATGTCTGTTTATTGTAGACCAAATAGTTTCCTTAAAACATTCTAAACACATGCAAAAGTTCATGATGCATAATGATTTGAGTATTTCTTTTAGGTAGGTGTTCTGTATTTCAGAGGATCCATATGTGCTACAAACAGTGAACAATCAGAAACACTCACTGATCATGATATGATTTTTTTTTGGCAGCCTCTTTCTGTTGCTCTGACAGAATCGTAGTGATGCATTAGTCATTTGCATAGAAAAGATCTTGGTCCATGACAGTCATTTATTGGTGGTGCCATCTGCACTTTTTGTGAGTAGATTCTAAGATAAAAAAGTATATTTGGTTCATTGGTACTTTAAAGATTTGGATGCAGTCCTAGTCCTTTTCAGCTAACACTGAAAAAATAAATAAAAAGCGTAACTTGCTTTCTTATTATGAACTAAAGCTTAAGAATTAATTAGAAGGACTGAAATAAAAATTCAACTGAACCATAAAATAGCTCACCAAGACCCCTGGGTTTTTCACTTTATCTCAAGGCACTCAGATTGCTGTAATATACACTTCCACATGTATTTTCAAAATGCCCATCATTCTTCCTGGAGCTATTTACATAAATTGTCTTGTGCAAAACCCCAGCCATAACAGCAGTAAAACTACGGTTCCTTCTCCTTGAGGTCTTCTTATTTGTATGATCATTTTGTACACATTTCAGGACAAATCTAGTGCTCAATAAGAAAATATTCTTCTTCTGACTGCGGGTGTCTGCAAATGGAAAGAACCATACTCAATTCGATTACTGGTAGAAACAAATTCCATAACTGAGTATTCTTCTCTGTGACTGCTCTGATCCTATTAAGTGCACTCTAAAGGATGTAAATTTAAGAAGCATCATCTGTTGCTGTTGCCATGATAAGACTCATGGAGTTTGCAGATCATTGAATTAATTAGGTTCAGGCTCATGCAGGGCTTTTTAGATTAGTGAGCATGCACTGAATCCAGAACTAGAGCAAAAAAAATCTCACACGTTCAGGCTGATTTACAGAAATACTTACAAACCTTTGTGCTTCATGAAAAACAGACCATTGGAGATCCAATCTTAACAGAACACCTTATCTCAGAATAAACTACATAGTGCCTATTGCCAGATACAAACTTGAGGATTCCCTGATGTTCGGATATTTAAATGAAGAACGGAAAGTGAAATTTTGGCTGCAGTGAAAAACAACAGAACTCTCCTTGACCTAATTGGATTGGGATTTCTAGCATGGATTTTAAGGCAAAGCAACTTCAATGTTCTGAAAATGAGAAAAAAATTAAACACCATTCTCTAACAGTAATTGATATACAGCATCGAGGCATATAGGAATTCCTGCTCAACAGAATTTACGCTATGGTCATAGAGTGAAACAATAACTCCTGAGAGTTAGTAAGCAGAGATGAAGGAGTATTGTTTCCACTCAGATTCATCCAGACAACCGTGTTTCTTCTGTTTCCATTAGGTTTTCAGATGCACTGTACAGTGATCGATAAAATAATTTTTTATTACACCTCAGCCAAGGTGTAGCATTCATGACTGAAACTCATACCCAAACTCCAAAAGACTTCAGTCTTATCTATTCTTCCCATCTGACAAAGGAACTTTTTCTATGCTCTTAGCAATACCTTCTTCAGTTTTAGGGATAATATTATGAATCTACTGAAAGTACAAGTTTCTTGCACTGCAAAATAGGAAAAGTTTGCCTGAGATATGATAGGCAAATGACAAGACATCTAAGAATTTAGTTCAATGTTTCAAAATATTTCTGACAAGTGTTTAAGAGCTTATTGCATAATTCTTTGTCATTTTATTTTAAAAAACTAATTTCAAGCTACATGTATTTTTGTCTCAAAACATTAGAATATAAAAATTTGATGAATATTTAAACAATAATTTAAATTATATAAATTCCAAAATAAAAAATATTTTCCTGAATATTTAAGAATGTATTTTGTACCCCAGTTTAGGGATTACTTATTTTTAATCACTCCATTAATATGGGGTGGGAAAGCTAAATTAGATAGATGGCTACAACTAGCCTATGTTCACTGAGGAAAACAGTCATTTAATTCTGATTTTTCTTGATTTTGTATGTATTTCAAATAAAAGTTTTAAAAGGCTATACCGAACAGTAATACATTTTGAAACAACTATTCCCTCAACGGTAAATAACTCAGGCAAAATACGATTCCTTCTTCCAAATGCCTACGGATTTTAAAGTACAGAGAAATATTAAGAACCATGATAGCTGCCGTCCATTTCTGCCAGTTACCTGGTTTTTTAAAAAAATTACTTAACAAGTAATTTTCATTTTTCCTTTGCAGGACTTTGTTTAATCATCCACACCATAACTATAATATACATGTGGGAAGTATATGCTTCAGTTAGTGTTATAAATTTAATGAATACTTCTAGAGTATTCTGGGATCCTAAGAAAGAGGGCCTCGTGTAAGTATAGAATATGAGTAGATGTCTTGCTTTCTTCTGCAAACAACAATGCTTAATTGCTCTTCCAAATATGCCTCTCCAAGGGAACGCAAGACACGTTTGAGGAACACAAGGGAGACCTTCTATTGTGGAATGCTCTAACAGGCTCTAAGCAAAGGGGTAATAATGGCTGAATTCACTTGAGAGAGGAGGGCAAAGTAATACAGAAAAAATGACAGAATGCCATTCCATCACATCCTTCCCTTTTGTCTGAGGCAGAACTACAGGAACTAGCAGCAACAAGGGGTCTTAGATAGTAACAAACCAGTATCAGAATGTTCCAATTTATTAGATTACGCATTACCCATTAGGATATCTTTAACCTGCACAAATTTTGCAGCTGCATTGAAAAGGAATCAAACTTTTAAATGAAAACTATATCATGATTTTGAAATATATCTATAATTTTATTTAATTTTGGGGGGAAAGGGAAGATTATAGAATAAATTATAACGTTATAAATTTCAACTTACTTATACAACAAGTTTTTCCAGTGGATATTGTAACACTAATATTACAGCACAGAGACATTATCAATGCATACAAACATGAGTCAAAATAGAACCATATTGGGCAGTATAAAGCTTTGGAACATTCAACTAATGATAATGAAAACTAGCTTATAAAAATTCAAACAGCATTTTGTGAAACTATTATAAAGCTAGAAGCTTGGGAATTAGACAGAGTACCCACACAGCAGGAGAGTACAAATGAACACCTACGCAGATGGCTGCTATGAGAACTGAACAACCACCATTCTATATAATAGAAAGAAGCAAAATGAAGTGCCGATTGTAAGTGGTGCTTAACTTTATTAAGCTAAGAGAACACTATTACTGAAAGTCTGTATCTGACAAAGGGAAATTACTTTGTTGTAATCATGTTCATGAGCTGTCTTGTGCAGTCAAAGGCCTGCCATTCATTTAAATTAAACTGTAGCCTTTAAAATGTTAATTAGAAGTTACAGCCAGATGCAATATTGAAGAACCTTTAATTTATAAGTTTCAACCATTTTTCTTGAAACATTCTCACATGTTTGTAACAGAACAACAGGCATGGATTTGTGACAATATCAAAAGACTAACTTACCATATATATTCCTTTTGTTGTCTTTGATAGCTCTTCTACATACATTAATGAGTACATACAATAAATACCTCTTTGAAAGGTATATTTCTGAACTTAAATTAAAAGACAGAACTTGACTGTATAATAATTTAAAAAATGATTTTTAAGACATTACTTTTCCTAAGGTTAGAAAAGACCTAATTGAGAAAATTCTACTTTTGCAGCTTTCCTTTACTTCACTGTTCCATATGCTTGAAGTATTCCTAATTTACATGGACAAATTCAGCAGGACCAGTTGTAGTATTATGGCACCAACTGTTTATGAAAACAAAACTATCAAGCTGACAAAAGCATGTTCAAACAGCAGTATTGATACTAGTCTGAAGTACAAATTGAACCCTTCCACCCACCCAGGAACATTAATCAGAATGAGATTTCTGATACAGAATGGTAAAGCTCAGGGGACGATGAAGTCACTAAACGAGGAAAAAGTTTTTACATGGAACAAGCATCTGCATTTGCTAAGCTCAGGTTTACATCATCAGAAACATTGACTACAAATTCTATTGTCCACCAAACTTTATTTCAAAGGTGCTGAACACCTGCTCTTCCCACTGATTTAAACTTGAGCATGGCTGCTCAGCACTCCAGAAATAAAAATTTCCCATTGCCATGACAACATTAATTAAAAAAAAAAAAGTATGCCCAAAACTAACAAGTGACTGGATTTTTACAAGACTGACTTAGAAAACAGAGAACATCATAACTTCAAACTGTGTTTTGGACTCTCAGTTTTCATGTCTAGTATTTATTCTCCTTGAAATTGTATTGCAGTATAACTTAGAACAAACAATTTTTGTGCAGACTTCTAATCTTTGTGACAATTTGGAAAGATTTTTTTCCCTTTCAGTTAATGTCCTGTTTGGCTTTAGTTGCTTGAAACTAGTTACTTATTAGGTTGTTACTTCCACCACTGTCATGGCCTTGGAAACTATAATCATTACATATAACTGCACATATATAATTTTACATATATAATTTTATCTCACATAGAGAAAAATTCTCTGAAAAATTCTGATAGAAGACTTCTCATGCTGGGTATAGCATTAGACCTACTTTCTTTGTATTCCTAGCAGTTCCCAGCTGATCCAGGTTTGAAGGCACTGTGTTGTTATTTGGATATTTTGGGTGAGGTAGCAATGCTAGAAAATGTGTAACAGGAGAGAGATGGTATTGTGATGTAATTCTGTAGTTCTATTACTGTAGCAGTGCTACATATCAAGGTGCCGCGATTAGATCACTGGTCGGCCTGGACCAGGGAAGAGACAGATAACACACATGGTGTGAGTGCCAACTCCGTCCTTTATTGCGCAGTTAATTCCTTTTATACTAACAACGGTAGGTGGGATTACTGATATGTCATAGGGAGGCGACGACTAGCCTTCTACCTTTCCGTGACATCGCGAGATCTTCCGAACGGTGTTCCCTACAATTACTAGGTCTTATAAACCATAAAAATAGAGAATGAAAAAAAAAATCAGAAGAAAAAAAATATGAAGAAAACACTGGAGAAAACTTTTGGTTTTTTCAGCAATAAAATTACATATCCCAACCAGACTGTAATTGGGATCAGGTTCTTCCTCTTACCCAGCCTTCATTATTCTCTCAGGCAGCTACTTCCTAGCAGTATTATACGGAAAGCTAGGGTGGTTCTGGACGGATTCCTATGTCTCTCTTGCCCCTGTAGCCTCTTTCTGAACAACCTTATTATAGCACATAATGAAATAAATCATCTCATCCGTGCCAGGCATTTGCAGAGCATCTAGGTGTTTTGTCAGACTTCCATGTCCATGACAGTCACATTATTGTGGACCTTTTGCTTTGTAAGATCTGATTCATGTGATGTGGTATACAGTTACTCAGTAGAATTAGACTAGTGAGCTAACTTTAGCTCATGCATTTTAAGTGTATGTAATTATAGTACAAACAGTAGTTTACTGTCACTCCCTTTCTACACCTCATGTTGACGTGTCCATAAAAGCAGTGCAGATTTTTTATTCGAGTGGTTAGGACAGTCTTGAATCTGTGGTCCTGTTAGTGTTTCCATTTTAATAATTATCGTGAAAATGAAGACACTGTGAATACAACAATATTTGTCAGATAACAAAAATAAAATTAGCCATTCAGAAATGCATTTTTGCTTCCCTTTTTAGTTCCTTATTTTTAAAGGTGATAAAACATTATGTCAGCTCAAAGAAAGCTAATCACTTGGGTTAACTGGAAATTCTCCTCTCATAAAAGTACTGAAGATACTTTTGGTAGAAATAATACCTTTTCCTTCTTTTTATTCGAATGATCTGCATTCTTTCTTCCCCCCTCAAATTTTTTCTTCAGAAAAGAACTCAGAGGAACGTAGAATCCAGCAATATTTCCAGTACATGTTAGTGCTTGAATATTGTCACTTCTATATAACGCAAATATTAGTCTCTTAAAAGAGTCATATTTCAAGGATCAGGTGGGAAGCACAGAAGTGTTGGATGCACCTCACTGCACTGCTGTTCATCCTCAACACTTTGCACAATGTGAGAATGTTTAATAATTCCAACCCAGCCTACAGATAAGAATCTCTGGTGTCACATCACAACCGACAGTGCTGGTGTGAGGTTTGTAGTAAAACAATATTCCAGCTGTAGCTTTCATTTACAGAAATAAAACATCAGAATGGAAGGGAGGTGTGGGGGGTAGAAGATAAACATTTTAGTCTTTTAGCACCATTTATACAAATTACAGTGAGCTATAAAAAGCGAATATTGAAAAGTAAGGAAAAAACTGAGCAATTAGAGTGTAGAGCTTGTTTTTTATTTTGCTAGCTCTTTTAAAAAATTATCCAGTTAATATTTAACTTCTAAAGACATCCAATGCAAGCAGATCACCAAATATAAATAACCTCTTTCCTAAATAAAGTGTGTGGCAACTGTGGGGCGGGCGGTCCTATTTTTCTCCCATTAATCATTAGAAACTTCACATGGAGGAAAAGTCTCGGGGGATATTTCTGGCTGGGAAAAAGATCCTCCCTCCTCAGTTCTAATCAGTCCATTCCATCTGTAATGGGTTTAGAAATTGTTAATGACATAAAGTGACAGTAGAAGGGCTTTTTGGTCTGTCAGTATAGGGTTTCTGTGAGCTCTCTGACAAACTACTACATATAGTTCTCAAAGCTTCTGGAAAATGATCTGGATTACAAGGGAATAAATTTGATATGCTAGCAATCACAATCAGGAACTGAAAAGAAAGGCTTCCTTAATGCTGTTCTTTCAAATATAATGGCACTAAGACAAATCTGGCTGTGACACAAACCAGTAAGAGGGTTTCTAAGCCTTAGAATATAGGTCTATATTATAGGATATGTAAAATATACAAGCATCTGAATAAGAAGCTAAGAATAGGAACTTAAACAAGCCTTTTCTTAATTTTATTAGATTCTGAATGCAGCTGTAATTATAAAACCTAGCACTTACGCATAAAGACTAAGTGGAATAGTTTTATATTAAATGCTTACAATATAGATTGGAAGTCTGTGTGTGTGCGTATCTACCTATTTAGAAAGCAATTACAATATTAAAAGATAAATGTGGACCCAGACTGAAGACTTTCCTTAATCAAAACTTACTGTTTGCTGGACAGCAATGCATAATTTGATCCTATTGACATTCAAAAACATTTTTATTCCATTTCATTCTAAACCTGGAGAATTAAGCTCCCTGAATCTCACAATGTTGTACTGAATTCACTTATTTCATATGTCAGACAGAGGATAACAGCTAGCAAAAGTTTAAACCATTTCAATTTGAAATGTAACACAAAACTTCACTAGAAGATCAAGATGCTGAATACTACTTTTAGTACTATATAAACCAAGTAGATCAGATTCTGATCTCTCACAATCAGAAGAGAATCCCTCTTCTTTAGCTGATTAAAAGCAATGAAATTTTTTGCATTAAGGAACTCAGGATCTGGCCAGCTGTGCATGCCTTTAATAATGGATGCATATTTGTGAACATGAATCATATTGGAGCAAATTAGTAATGGATATGGAAACGGAAATTTGCCAAGTTTTTTAAGACAAATTTTACTCCTCTACACAGCTAAACATTCTCTCTCCTATTATTTTTTCAATTTTCAGAAAATTCATTACACTAGTGTGTCAGAGAAATTGACATTTCAAAGACTGACATATGTGCTAAGTTGCACTAATGTACATTGCTCTGGAGAAATGCTCCATCCTCCTCATTTGCTGACAGCCAAAATTTTTTAAAAACTACCTGCAAGTGATCTCTGAAAATCTATATACTTCCATATTTGCTTCCTAATTTTCTCCTCATAGAAATATTTTATCATATTGCAATGAAAAATAGGAAATATTAAAATATTTATTCCTGAGAAATCACGTGTGGCATGAGTGTGCCACTGGATGAGCTGAGAGAGTGTATTGTTGCTGCATGGCCCTTGGTAATGTGATACTGATGAAATTCAAACAGGGAGCTTTTTCTGGGCACAGTGTACTCCTCACCTCTTAGTTAAACATCACCATCTTCAGGCAGTGATATCCCAACAATTTAAGTGTGTCATACCAATGCTGTTTTCAGTAAAAGCAGTGTTTTAAATACTCAGTAGATGCCAAACATCATAATATCTTAGAAGATATGATCATATTGCTTTTAAACTGCATATTCAACCACAAAACATCAACCTAATCTAGACTGTTACCATAGTAATCTATGAATGATAGGGTTATCATCCTACCTCTCCGTCTGTTTACTCCACAAGCTATTGCAACTTAGACAAAAGATCCCCAGGCTCAAGTTGTGATAAACGTTCTTCAGCTACTCCGCAGTACCCTGGGTTTGCATAGATCCTTCAATTAGTGCTAGAAATCAACAGCTAGGAAAGATCAGCATTTTTGCAGCTGAAGTCACAAGTCACCTCTCACGCTACAAAACAATATGCATTAAGACTTTTTTTTTTTTTTTTTTTTTGGTAAGGCTTATAAGCAATTTTAGGAATCAGTTGCTGGGCCAACCTCCTCTTGTAAAGCCCAGTTTCTCTTTATTCTCTCCTTATTCCCTTTTCTCTTCATTGGCTTCGTCATACAGTTCTCCAGTGTAACTGTGATTTCCATCAAATTCTAGAGACTCAAACTTTGGCTTCCACCCCTAAGATTTCAGCTCTCTTACCGTGTACTTAACCCTCAGCAAGTGTCTGAAACTCCCTATACATTATGCATACCTGAATAAATCATACTGCTCTTCTTCTCAGTGACATCTTTTATCTATTTTTTATTCATTCTCTATTATTAAGCATAATATTTCTGCCAAGTAAATTCATGTTGGAAGGTCAAAACACTGTTCTCATGCCACTGAATTTGCTCACTCAGGTGACCTTCCTGCCAAACCCTTGAACCTTTGCTTTGACTTTTAATTTCTTCATATACTGGAGGTTGTATGTGGGGCTGGGGGAGCAGGAATTTTGACTCTACCTCTGGCTCTCCTTTTTTTCTAATTTTTTTTCTGCCTTTGTTCCAGAAGGACTTAAATAAGCAATGATACTTCTCTATGTACATATGTGCTGCATTTGGTCAGCAATGTCTACATCTCATGAATTTGGATGCCACCATGGTTTCAGTTATTTGGTTCCATAAACAAGCATAGCTATCCTTAATAGAGGAAAAAAATTAGAAACCACATTGGAAATACTTGTCTTGATTATTAGTGAGTGAAATCAAAAGGAAAGGAAGTTTGTACCAAGGAAGCGAAATATGACATTTTCTAATAATTTTGACTTTCAGGCTAGAGTTGATTATCAAAGAAACATCTTCTATTTCTGTTGCATTTTCTGTACCTTCAATCATCCTACAAGAGTTATCAATAATGTAAACTAAATATAAGAAGCCTCGTTTGTATTTCTTCATTTTGGTAGTGACTTTAATTCTCTATAAACAGCAGGTAAAACATCCAAGCTAACCGAGTCAACATTATAAGTCAACATTATATTGAACTCAGTGGCTAATATTGTTTCTTCCAGTCTTATCTAGACCAGTAAAATACAGTGAGAACCATACTGTCAAGAATTACTTGGTTATTGCCATCTGCACTGCTCCATTAGGGCTTTTTTTCTGGATATAATGCAGAAGTTCCGCTTCATCTTACAGTGCTGTGTTATTTTAAAAGATATTGAAAATTTTATCTATCGCTGTCTTCCTTCACTTGTTATTCTTTTCTCATTTCTCATCATTCCTTCAGAAACATTCTTTGATGCTTCCTCCCATTCCAGTCTCCCTCTTTCAGTATATTTCTCCTACTACTGTGCCCTCGATCAGCAATTTTTCACTCTCTGTGCCTCGCTCCTTATGTCAGGATCTCACAATCTTAGCTGTTGACTAAACACCTACCCACATCCAGCATTGTGACCTACCTTCTCGATCTCTCACAAATGTGTAGCTGGTACTTTAAATTAGCATGATCAAGACAGATCTTTTGATTTCCACATTAAGCCTTCCTGCTTACTAAGTTCTCTATCAACACCTAGACCACCCCTCACTTGATGTTAAAAAGCCTCAAGATTTGCACACGTCAATTTTATTCACAGGAAATTCTGTTAAAATTTAAAAGAAAAGGGGCATTGACTCTTAAATCACAAGTCTTCTGTGATAGCCACAGAAACATTTCTATTTCACACTGGTTAAATATTGTGAGGTGGGACCTCGATCTTTTTTTGGTAAGCTTTGTTCAGTTTGTTACTTGGCCCTCCCACCCTCCTGGTTGCCGTCTGGCTTGCTTTCCAGCCTACCACATCCTTTTTGATATCTGGGTTTTAAACTCTAAGTCAGGGAATGTCTTACTGTTTGACCACAGAATAGTTTACTACAATGGGAACATGATTTTTCTATAAGATTCTGAGATACAATGGTATAAATAAAAGAAAAACTGAATTGTGTCAACTAGGTTCATTATCTAGTTTTAAAGCGCTACTGATAGTTCTAAACTGAACCTAGGAACAATTTAAAAATTGGCTAATGTTAATATAAAGATAATGTTAATATAAAAGATAAAAAAATATAAAGATAAAGTGGAGCAACTCTTAGTGGACAGAAGAAACACAAATCCTACAGACCATCTTGATTTACAGTAAGCCCTATTTTGAAAATTTCAACAATGCTTGTTGTACTGGCCCTCAGCAAAAGCCTCTATTCCATCCTCAAAGTTCTTGTGACATGCTTTATGGTGACCTCCTACTCAGATCTGTGAAAGAAATGCAGAAGATGTTAATATTTTTTCTTCCTTTCTGTATGACAGTGACATTTTATGTTAATTTCATCTGCTCCTTGAGCTCTCAGAGCCAAAACATTCTGTGGGAGGCAGAATGATGTCATTTTAGTCATAGCATAATTTTTCAGCTGCTAGAACAAGACATATTGTGGCATATTCTTCAGTACTTTTTAAAAGTAGTGAAATATAAACTTAAGGTGATATATTTATGCATGAGGGGGTTACACTGCCTTTTTCAGCTCTTAGAGCTAAATAGCAGGTTTAAAGTGACATCATTCCTCCTCCACCAAATATTTTTGTTTTGAAGCCTAAGGACACAAAATAACCTTGACCAAGTAATACCATTTCCAATTATTGTAACTACAAGAAGGTAAATTGAAATATGAATTTAGTGCTCCTTTTGAGTCAGGTACTTAATTTAAATATCCAGAAGAGACTGTCCATAGGATAAATTGGTCATTTTGTTAGCAACTCAAAAATAAAATGAAAATAAAATGTAAGTAAAATCACTAAAATCCCCCTAGGACTAAACAGATTAGAACTAGTAATCATCACAGAGGATACAATAAACAACTGCTGCATTGCTAGCTCTGTGTTGGAGCCAGGGAAGGAACAAAACCAGTGCGTCTCTGTAGTCAGATTTTCAAAGGAAACACAAATGTTAAGCAATGCAGAACAGCAGTGACACTGTCTTTCAATGTATTCTGTTTCATTTGGTTCAATGTTAAATTTCTGTTCTTTGCAATATACACTGAGTTAGAAAGCTGTTCCTGGGAAGTAATACTTGAAAATGTGCACACAAGGAGGTAGGAAACATTAAATACTTATCTTTTTAAGCTGAACTTTTTTCCTAGTCAAGTTTAAAACCAAAGCTATTACTTCATTAGCAACACATTTTTGCAGGTCATTAACAAAGCTGCATGTATTTAAAACAGTTCATTCCCCCTCAAAAAGTGGCTGCTTCTTTGGGTTAATCCAGAAAATATTCAAAACTTCTGTAGTGACAATAGAGTAATGAATCATGATTAAGAGACGCATTTTGAACCTAATTGTTCTCCCCAACTTACCTACTTCAACTGGCTGTGCACAGGGCGTTATGCACTGCCTCCTCCAGGTGATCTGAGCAGTCACAGTCACTGAGCATGGGGCAATGGATCACTGCGAAGGGGTGTCACCTAGGCAATAAGGTAGGCAGGATCTGAACAGTCTGGCCATTTATGCCTCTGTCTCTTCTAGTATCCTCAGACTCCTGCAGTACCAAGCAGAAGATAAGAATAGGCAGGTAGACAATAAAAACAACACCTCCACAAAGAGCACCCCCTTTTCCCAATTCAGATATTGTTTTTCTCTTTCAGCCCTAGGGAGTAAACTTTCATGTGGGACTCAGCATGTGCTTCCTGATGCAAAAAGATGCATTAGTAATGGGACAGGGGAATATTTAATGTCTTTTATATTTATTTATGCTACCTGCAGATTAACAGAATACACTCTGAGATCCAGGAAATATCAAAACTCTTGGCAGCATTAGTGTTTCTTTGTGCTCAGAGGAATTAAAACAGTCTCTTATTTGTTGATTACTATCAGAAAGCCACTGAGTTGGAAGTTTTTCCTTATAATTTTGCTCCTTTCCTGTATACCTGCACTGCAATGCCTAAATCTAAAAAAACCAAAAAAACCCAACCAAAAAACCCCACACAAACAAAACAAAAACAAACAAAAAAACCAACTAAAGAACCAACAAACAACCCACAAAAAAAAAAAAAACACAACCCCTAAAAGGCTGGTGAACTTTCTAACTCACAGCACAGTATTATTTCAAAGCCATGGTTTGTATACAGAGATAATGCTGTTGTACTTTAAATAACCACCAACTTTTGATTGTATTCTCTTTTTACTGGTAATATAACTCCATTATTAAATGTTTTCTATTAGACATTTGGATGGAGTCTTTTTTCAAACAGTAACATATTTGAGATGTGATAACTCATGATGAGAAAAAAGCAATGGGCATCTTTTTTCACAGAAGTACATACTACACTTCCATGTACAAGGTTGAATTATATTGCTATGGGTTTTTTATCTATTTGAACTAATAATGGCTCAGAACCAAAATCCTGGTTTTCAACTTTGGGTCATTTAGAAATCTAAATCTGGACCCAAATAGCCTTAACTATGATGTTGTAAATCCTCAAGTCCATATCTTTCGAAAAAAAGGGGTCCAGTAGACAGATATTCAAAACAGCTAAATTCCAGGCAGCTAACTCTTCCTGAGTGAAGTGTCATGTTATCAGCTTCTAGATAGTAACATATTTAAAATGGAAGGGTCATTCAAACAAACAAAAAAAAATCCTTAGTTATTGCAAGTATGGATATTTCATAGAATGCATAATTATTACCTGTAGCTTACATTTTTCTCTAATGAAGTGTCACACAGACTATATACTAATGGGCAAACTGTACTCACTAACCTTTTAATACTTTACGCTTTTGTACAAAGACTGAGCATTATTAGGTAATGAAAGAGTGTATGAGAAAGTAGTAGATTATTTATGATAGAAACAAAATGAAACTAATGGGACAAGATTTGAAAGCTGTGATGCATGAAAGGTGCTATAGAGGCAGCTTTGGCACCATGACAAATAAAGATAAAGACTCAGTGGGAAGCAACAGTGTGAACATGACTATGACGAAGAAAGAATAGATTTACTGAATGAATCCTTACCATCTGGTGTTTATTTAATACACAATGAAGGTCAAATGGCTAGTGATCCCTTTTTCTATAGTCCAGTGACCAAAAGAATGGGAAGAATCAATGAATTTATCAATATGTCTGGAAATGTTTCACCATATGATCTGATTGAGTCAATATTATTGGAGCAACATGTTCATTACTATTTCAGATGTGGTTTGGAAGAGGCTCTACAGATAAGAAGTACATTCCTTTTCCCCCTCTGTCAGAAGTTCCATCAAAATGCACTTCATTGTGTAAAAGCAGATGCACTTAAAGAAGTAAAATTTATCTGGTAACTTTCAAGAAGCTTGCAAAGCAAAATTATATCTTACAAGTCAGAAACACAGATAGTGTGTGCTAAGCTTTGTGAAATTTTTTCCTCCTTTGTTTCATTCTTTTCTTTCTTTTCTGCTAGATTGAATACACACCTGTTTTATGTAATTATACCACAGGGACATGTTAAATTTTAGTGAAATATGTTTATTAGGCATTATATGTAAACAGCGTGCACTAAGAGAAAATCTTATGTATAGTTAATAATATTATTTTACGTAACATTCTGTCTTCTTGGAGATTCTCGCAGTTCTATACTTTCCTTCTCTAAAACACCTGTTTCCATAATATTTGCCCAAACTATAGTGCAACTGCCCTTGACTGGAGTTCTCTTAGCTACCTGATTAATACTGAGATAGTAGATCTGGTGAAAGATTTTAGTTTAGGTTTTCAAACAAGTAAGATTACAAAAGACTTTTTAAAAAATAAGCAGTCAAATGGTTAAAAACATTCTTATATCAACCTCCAAAACAGACAATGTTAAAAGGTGTAATTTAAGACTGTATACCTTAAAAACATCCTGCAAACAATACCTTAAAAATTTGGAAAGGATACTAACTTGGTGTTTGCAAGATTAACCATTGGATCTCCTGATTCCTGTTTTCATCTCTATCACCCATTTGTTGTCTGCCCTTGAGTAAATAATTTTTTCTTTTTATTGACTACTTTCAAGGTGGGTATAATAAAAAATATGTCACAAGATCCTAGTGAGTCCTCATTTTTTATAATATTCTTTGAAATCCTTGAACAGAAAACAAACATGTACATGTTACTTCAGCAGTGACCTCTATTTCTGATGACCAAAAAATCCCCAAAGAGTCTTACTTTTAATTAGGACATGAATAATCTTGAATTAAAATTAAAATGTAGATTTTATTATGACTTTTCATTAACATGGAAATATTGTGGCCAATAATTCAGAGTTAACTGTATACACAACCTATTTGTTGTTCTGCCCTTGTATTTCACAAATGAAATTCAGCTCTCATTGGTACCATATTTTAACTCAAAAAAATTACAAATGCAAGAAAACTAGAAACAGTAAATAGGTCCTGCCCTCTACCGGTGACATTCCCGCTCTAATTAACTGGATTTCTGGTAATGGACGGCTAGCATGGTAACCCATAGAGTACTTCTATCTTAAGGTATTTACAAGGTTCTTAAATAAGCAAAAGTAAAAATGCAGATTCAAATATGAGTCATTCCCGTATGAAAATATGAAAAATTAAATGAAACAAAGCCTAAGAACATCTTAGAACTGAATTTGGGAAACATGGAGAAAACTCAGTCAACACCAGTGACTACTTATAAACCTCTCTTCCTCACTCTTAATCATGTCCCATCCATCCTCTTGCCCCCCCTACTTATGTTAAATTAAAATGAGTTATTTACCCTAAGATGTCTCTGTTTATATTGGAAAATGGCTGGTATCACTTAACATCTATACAATCTGCCAGTCTATGCTGGGATCAGCCATAGAGATTAATATTGTGTGTTCATCTAGTTTCTCAGCTCCAGCTATACAGATTTTTCTTACCTTAAGCCATCTTTCAATGCTTCTGATGAAAACATTCTCAACTTGGGTATAATGAGGATGCTTCTTGGACAAGCAACCAAATCTCTGCCATTTTCCATTCTTTTTCATTTTTTCCTCTCTCTTGTTTTATCTAGATAATTTATACTTTTCTGAGAAACCTATCCAGGATAGGATAACTGTGAGACACCCTTTTAATCATCTTAATATAATCAATTCTAGGTTTCCCATTCCAGCACTGTGCCTTGTTTGACTCAGCAGAACATACCAAAAGCCTTTTTTTAACCACCAAAGGAATGTCTTAGTTGCGTAAGCTCTCTCCTTGCAAGCCCCGGGATATTTTTACCCAAGAAAGCCCAAACAAATTTAATGATTTGTCTTTTGCCTATACTCCATCCACTTTATAGTTTCTGAAACATTCACTGTTCATCAACACACATAGCGCGCTCTTCTCTGTTACTATGTTGAGGAGGAAACAGTTAAGGATCTGATTTTACAGTGCTCCCACTTCTACCAGGGGACTAGCTCATAGTATGAGAAAAGGTAATGAAGGCAAGATATACCATTTTCTGTCTTTTTTTCCTAGTGAGAGCTTTCAGTAGTAATGGCAAAAGGCAGTTCACAAAATGTCATCCATTCACACTTCATTACTTCAAAGTGAAGATGTGCAAGAACAGAGGGTATGTAGGGTAAAATCAGGCCCAGATTCAGAATCCCTTTTACTGTTCCTCCCTGGTCCCTCAGTGATTTATAATTTCAGCTCTGCTGCAGAGAGGTAGAGATCTCTGCCTGTTACTTTGCAGTATTATATGCCAGCAACATATTTCAGCTCAATCAACAAACTTCAGTGTCAGCAGCAGGTGACAGGTTTCTTGTTCTTAAGAT
The DNA here is from genome assembly GCF_900496995.4 of Aquila chrysaetos chrysaetos. Taxonomy (NCBI): domain Eukaryota; kingdom Metazoa; phylum Chordata; class Aves; order Accipitriformes; family Accipitridae; genus Aquila; species Aquila chrysaetos. The sequence goes on from NC_044005.1 coordinate 32,269,663, forward strand.
TGTCCTAATGACACTTTCTGTTGCTGTTGCTTAGGTTTATGTTTATGCAAGTGCTGTGAATGTGAGGTGTTAATCAGCAGCTCTAATTACTAGGGTGGAATGAACATTCTAGGATTGAGTTCATTTGGTTTTCATAAACAAGGTTTACCTGAGGCTTTGTTCACACAGAAATGGATTCAAAATGATAGAAAACCAGCCTATAGTCCCTCAAAATAATCTTTAATCTATGTGGTCCCTTGCTGATAATTTTAGATGAAACTGAACTTTTTCTGTCAGAAGAAAAAGGGAAAATCAGCAGTCACTGAGCCAGAAGAAGCTCCTTGAAAGAAGTTAAGTTCCTATCTCATTTGGCTAACATCTCCTGCACCAATAGTTTAGGGGCCAAGGAAGATTTGGAAAATCTGGCAAGCTGATGACCTCATAGGCATGGCCACTCTATAGCAATGAATAGACAAAAAGGGTAGGGTAATGTAAATCATTGAACTGATCTTGACAAACTCCTATGGATATGGAGATTGGATAGGTATGAAGAATTGCTGAAAACTTTAAAATTTGGCCCAGCTTTCATAGTCTGTCATGCAGAAAACACACTAGGGGTTCAAAAAAAAGAATGATGAATCTGGGGTGTACTTATGTGCCGTTCTAAGACAAAATTCAGCTTATCAGGAATATGGAACTTTAATGATTATATAGGAATTCATAAATACATTTAATGTGAATGCAGCATCTATATTTTGCATTGCCCTAAAGTCAAATATAATTAAGATAAATATTTACTGAGTATTTCCAAAAGGTCCATATTTTTAAATACATATATATCTCCAGATACTGTGTTTAGATTTTCATAAGAATTAGTTCAGTGGCTTAGTACATGGGAAGAAACAAGTGTATAATGGGCTGGGTGAAAGTGCGAACCCCAAAGATGATTAATATTTTAGATTAGCACATATTTAGGTGAGTGTGATTATAACATCTCTAATATAACAGCTGAACACTGCAAACATACAAGAAGCTCTACATTTCTAGATTGTTAAAAAGTACAAATATAGCTGTTTTGTTCTTCCTTCTAATAAATGAAGAAAAGGATGGAAGGGAAGAGGCTTCTAGGAAATAGGAAAGCCGACCAGATTGCCTACATACATCCCAACAATACTTTACAAACAATGCTCTCACTGACTGTATTGACAATGTATTTGATTCTCCTTACCATGCCATTTTCTACTGTGTCTGAAGCACAGGCAGACTGGAGCTGCGACATACTAGGCGACCCGATAGGAAGATGAAACTCTCCTTTTGTTACAAGCTGAAAGGTTTGTCAGTGTTCTCTTCCTTAGTCCCCACTGTAATTTTTCAAATAAGTTCTCAGCATCGACTTATGCAGAACCCTAAAACACTTTAAATCATTACCACAGGTTACACATCTGTTTCTTGTACCATAACACTATATAACAAGTGGGTATTGTATCCATATAAAAATGAGTATGAATAATACCTTGAACCATTTTATCCAGGATGTTTATTATTATTTTTAGTTCCTTAGTTCTGAAGACGATAAATACCTTCCTCTTACTATAGGGTGCCATGTGCCTCTCCTACTCCGGATCATGTATTACACAGTAATGGGTTTTATCAATTAAAGCAGTAATCAGACTTATTCGTTAGCCAAATGATTCAGATGATGTAGCTTTTTTTTTTTTGCAGGAGGACCAGCCCACTTAAATTTTATTCTCATGGTGTGAATCCCAGGAAGACAGAACTCAGAACAAAACTCCATTCTCTTCATTCCCAGTCTGATAATCCCACAGGGCTTATAACTCAACTGTCCTGCATGGCTTCAGTTCAGCACCACTGGCACCCATTCTTTGAACACTGTCTTCAGACATATGCTATACTTCGGGCCACAGAGAATATTTGGAAATGATCCTTTCCCATAAGAGCAACTCAAGATCTCTTTCCAAACCTTCACAAAGCGGCAACTATGAATCTTTCCAACAGCCAGCAGAACAAACAGTAATACTTCACTCCCCTTCCTAGTCTGATTTTACAGTATCCATAAACATCCATAAGATTTTTACCTGGTAAAATTGGCATGAAATTCACTTGCTTCAGTTCAGAGTAGAAGAAATCTTACAATTACATAAGTGTTTATCTAAAGAATCCACTTCCTCCCAGGCTGATGGTATTGAATGAAATTATATGTTTTCTCAGAACAAAGATAAATGGCAATATACCATGGATCAGAAGTGCCTACTAGCACCACGCCATAAAAATATCTTCCTTCACTACTTCCCTTCCCACTGTTACAACACAATTCTGTGTCACTCCAAATGCCATTCATTATTCTCTCACTACCTTGCACTTTCCACTTGAGGTTGTTATGCATTTCATATTTAGTATATTGGTCTACTATAATTTTGATGTATATTTACTATTGTTGACCTTATTTTACAAGGGAAGCAATAAAGGAACAAATAGTAAATGATTTGCCATAGCTGTGAAAGAAAAATTCAGTTCTCAGAGAACTGGACACTGTCTTCTGCTAGGAATTACCTTTCTCAAGCAACTTATCCCCTAAATGACTTCCTGCAAAGATCACTTCCCTTTCTCTAGGGCTGAAATACATTCTTTGTTCATGTAATGTAATAAGAGAGAAAGAAGATAATGCCCAGAGAAGCTCTTTTCTATTTAGGTTTTCATACTATAATATTACAGCACTATATAAATGCCTTTATATTAATTCAGGGTGAAATTACACATTAGAGCTGCCAAAAGAGGGAAACTGGCCTTCACTTCTGCTTCTTTCTTCTCCATTTTGCTGGACCTTGAGTCTTACAAGCTCTGCTTTGAGCTGATTCAATTCACCAGCCTGGCAGAAAACCAGCCCAACAAAAGAAGCGTAAAAGTTTTCTGCCAGACTGAGGAGTAGATTGGTTCAGTGCAAGATTCGTAAGTGTCAGAGCTGATAAAAAGGCATAACGAATGGTACTGGTGGGCAGCTGCGGGACTCGAGCTTTTTACATCTCTGCATCTCCTACATCAGCACAGCTTTAATGTACAAATTCACTCTCACCACGTGTGTTCCTTTAAACTGAGGTAAAGAAGAGTAGTTTCCAGCAGAACAATTAACTTCAACATCTGTTTTTATGTAGATTGAGTAAAATAAATTGCAGTTGTTAAGAGAACTTGGAGTTGGCCAGATAATATTATTTAGGCAACCTTCTTTTTTTTCAGTCAAAAGGCAAATTGATTCTTCTAATATGGATTTTAGGTTTTTACAGTAAAACTCTAGAAGAGTCATTATGGTAAGCAGTTTCATTGAGAACAGGTCCTGCAACAGAGATGATATATTTTGAAAAGGTCTGAAGTGACTTAGAACAGAAATCACACTGAAAATTAAAAGCTCTCTCTCTTCAGAAAAATAACTGTAGTTAAGAACTTGTTTCCAAGAATATAAGGTGTCTAACTATGTAGCTAGGTGACTACTCAGATGTTCTAAAGTGCAGGGTAGATGTTATTCTGTTATCAAGTCAAATACCAGGCAGGCAAAGATAATGCCTAATTTTAAAATGCCACTAAGCCTTTATCAGCATTAGTCAAGGATTAAAAAAATCTAAGTACACAACATTTCTATAACCAACACAAAAGTATTTGCTAATATTTCCCTTTTCCAGAGTTTTGGGTCTCAGACTTCTCAGAAACTAAGTTTCTGTAGCTTAATGAGTTAATGCACATCAATAGATACATGTAAGAAAACACCATCTGTGCAATCTTAATTCATGTCAGTTGTGAGGTAATTCAACTTAAACTTCTTTCACTGAATACACACATCGACAGGCACTATAATCATCGCTGGAATGCACGCAGCCACTTACCAAGCAGTAGTAAATTCACTGTGACTGAGCCCTTAAGGATTTTCAGACTTTTATTAAATATCAGATACTACATTGTGATGTAAATATTTAGTTCTTCATTTCTATAGAGGATTATATGTAGACAAATTCCAGGCTAAATGCCCAGCTAGCCAGCTAGACAAAAAAGACCTCAGAGACTGTGATTCCCACAACCATCAGACAACCATTAATTGTTATTAATGTAATTCTTGAATCTGATAGAATTTATTTTACTTTTTTTTTCTCAAAGTTGAGTACAGGTATCAGTGATTCCAGCTAGCAGAAAATGAACAAAACTATATTAGGAAGACAGTATATGTAGTTTCTGGTTGTAAGAGATCTTCAAGTTACACTAGCAGCTCACAGAGGTAATGTGACAGTTGATGAAAGACAAGGCATGGGGGGAAATGTCTGACTTTTACTTAAAGGTATCTTTATTTGATGTTTATTAAAACCAATTCAAATATTCCTACTTACAATTAAACATATATATATATATATCACATGTAAAAAGTCTTCACAAAATGCCAAAGTTCTGCATTCTCATGTCTAAGCAGCCTTGTTCTTAATACAAGGAGTGTTCTCTGAAAATGTACACTCTTCTGCTAATCATTCAAATGAATTAAATTGCACTCAAATGCAGGCCAGATAACCACAATCTATCGTCATTGAGGTGTATGGAAGAAGAAGATGAAGAGAAAAAGCTTTTACATCAGGGCTGCTGCTGTTGCAGTAACAGGGAAATGTATATTTTGTCTTGCAAAATTCAAAGACAATTCAGGACAAATTTTCTGGTTAGATGGAATAGACAAGAGAAGCTGAAGCCTATTTTAGGTGACAGTTGATCATCCAAATGTTATGAAATGGAAGATCATAACCTTTTTTCATAAAACACAGCATTTCAGACAATAAGATTTGCCTGGCCAGATAATGAATATTCACGTTTACTTTTATAGCAAGAATTGTGTCCTCCATATTTTGCTCCTGTCTCTATGTAAACAACAGCTGTGACAATTTTTTTTAATTATTATTTTTTTAAACTTAAATGTCTAGTAAGCTTATTTTTCTATATCAGTAAGAACACCATCAAGGAAACTGCATTCTCTAGACAAATGTTTCAGTGTTTCTGGACAGTGGAGGAAGCACTGCTGAGATTTGGCCCATTACTAAAGAAAAAATTTTAAAAATTATAATTCATATAAGAGTTCAGATCTTTTGACCTATTAATACAGTACAATAAACATTGCTGAAGAAGTTCAGAAGAATTAGTCAAACCTAAGCTGCAAGAGTAACTGCTCCAATACAGCTTTGAAAACAGAGCTGAGGAGAGCTGTCTCCAGAGCTGTTAGAACAGGTTGGTCCCCAGTGTTGTTCCTCCAAAATCCTTTCCTGCATCTCCCTGGAAGGTAATAAATAATTTTAAAGAATATATTGTCTATGTTTCCTTTTTTGCTCCTTTTTTTTTCTCTATTTATACTTACACATAGTTTGCTTTATGTGCAGGATTTTGATGACTTGTCAGAGACACTCAGATGTATTTGGAGAAACATTGCCCCAGCAAAAACCCTCATCAAGTAGAGATAACAGATGGAAACGAAACAAACAATTTCCTGATCTAAGCAGGCAAATTCAGGATTTGGTTTACAGTACAGGGAGATAGGACTTTTGATGAATTCACCCACTGCATTCTTCTGTGAAAGCATGACATGGGCTCCCCCCAAGTGATTTAATTTTCATTAGCACAGTATTGTTAAATGAAACATGCAAAATATGCTGGCCTCCAAATCCTCTGTGTATGAAAACGGCAAGAAATGAGAACCTTCCTTGGAATCAAACTTCCCCTTTATCATAGCAAACCTCATTGCAGACAAAATTATGTCTCATTTTTTGTATGCTATACTAAAATTTTGTTCTCCAGCTAATGAAAAAATATTGGCTAGACTGTATTTCTTTGCTTGACTTAATTTTTTAAAGCAGAAAATGAAATATTAGAGGAAATAGAATCTCTGTTTTGTAAAAGGTGTAGTGTTCCTGGCATCCCGTACCATAACTTTTTTCTTTAAGAGTATCAGAAGCAATTGAAGAGGAAATCATTGTAAAGTTGCATTTATATTCTGTGCCTGGTATGATCAGTCCCCGGCTCTGATGTTCTGAATTATCACAGCAAAGCCCTAATGAAATTTCTTAAACCTTACTGTTTCTGAATTGGTTCTTATATCTGCATACTAAAACACTTCATCTTGTTCCAAGATAACTGAGCTTGCTGATGGAGAATATGTCTTGGGAGGAACAATGAAAGGACATTAGAGAATGAAACGCGCTTCGCTGATTCTATCTGAATTCTTAGGCAAAGCTAAATCAAAACCCAGACCTCTGAGCCTGGGTTTGAGAAGCAAGCAAGCACAAAAGATATGGTAAATTAAATTCATACTTCTGAAAATACAGTGGGTTTATGTAAAAAAAATTAAACCAGATAATATCTTTTTTCCTGTTCATATTTCAAATCAAAATGAACTACCCTGAAGGATTTCTTCAACACCTGTATTTACTTAAAATATTTGAGCCATCACCAAAACATAATGCAGTACTTTTTAAGGTTACCAACAAGTTATAAAATATCATTAACTAATGAATTGGGAAATGAATTTTCCTAACAATGAAAATAATGTGTACCGGATAAAAATATTGGCATTCTTAAAACCAGAAAACTTTTTCTTCTTGGAATTTCTGAACTGACACAAATGTCCTTAAAAAGGGCAATTAGTGACAAGTGACTATGAAGAACTCTCTGTTGAGAAGCTGAGCCTAAGCCTCTTGAAGATTCTCCATGTAAACAAGTCAGACCACATCACTCATTATCCCTCTTTTGTTTACTGGGAGAAAAGTTCAAACTATTTAATGAGAGGATTACCCATACTTCAACTCCATTGAAAAAGATTAATTGATATTTTCCTGTTAGGGGTTTAACCACTTGGATTTGGCCTCATATCGCCTATTGTTACTGATGCTGTGATCAGCAGAGCAAAGTTGCTTAAAGGTTAGACAAACTTCACAGCATAAATTACACAAACTAATTTATGTTAAAGTTTGGTGAGCATCTAAGCCTGAAGAGCTTCTATTAGCTCCTCAGGTGTTTAGAAAAACTTACTATTAGAAAATAAAATGGTTTATGAAGAAGTATCTCATCTTTATATAGAATTTTATAGCATATTAAAGCATTTGGATTCAGTATAGCAATTGTGCTACTGTAAGAAAAATATGTAGCATACAATAAAGTCAGCACTACTAGTACTATTGACATTTCATTTTAATGTGGTTGTTTTCTAATTACATTTAGGGGGTGGGGGGAGCAGGGCCATGAATCTCTAAATATATTTTTTCTTCAAAGCTTTACAAATTTTCCAAAAAATGAGTGTCTTGTGGACATATGGCTGCATATTTGGATAACACCATTTGCATTTTCAAACTTGCAATATTTTTAACCACTCATTTGGCTTTTGCTTTCAGAAAAGCAGACAGTTAGTGCATTCATTTGAAACTATTTAGTCTCTTTAACTCTTTAAAAAAGACAAGAAGGGAAAGTATTTGTATTCATGAATCATTTAGCATATATGTTTGTGTTTATGTTTGAAAATGTAAACTGATAATATGATATAGATTTATTGAGTAAAAAACCAAAGATCTTGTAAATATTAGCAAACTTCATAGATATTAAGAGGAAAGTAACACCATAAAACACATAAGACTTACTTAAAGAGAAAGTGTTAACATTAGGAAAAAAAATTAAAACAGTAAACCTAAATGGGAGTAGTTAGGACATGATTACATAGATTTCGATCCTACAAAGAATGCATGCTTGAAATAAAACTGTGGGAGATATCATCCCTCAAGAAACAACATTCCCCATTCTTCTAGTGCCTAATAAATATACAATATTTGCAGTGATTTATTCTGTTCTAGAAAAGACTTTCATTCTGTATCCTATTCAGTAGTAGAAAAAGTATGATGTCTATTAATAAAAAAATACAAGATGGTTGACAAAAACACACTTCTCCAAAACACAAAATAGAAATATTATCAACAGATGAAGGAAAGGAGAAAATGTTCAAGATTCCTACAAACAAGACAAGAGAATATATTTTAAAATATGTCGCAATGAAAGGGTAATGGAAAACTAATAATTTTTTGAGGCATTTTTAAGGTACCTAAAAAGCACAGCAGAAGAATAACAAAAATTTTGGTAATTTTCATTTCTCCAAATTGTAGAAAATGTTATTATAAATTATAGCTTTAAAAAAATCTCATGAAATAGCATCCAGATGTTTAATGCATAAAATAAATTAAAAAATCAACTCATTTCCTTTTCAAAAATTGGTGTAGACAATTCCAACCATTTCAGAATAATCATCTTTAATGTACAGATTCTAAACACTATATATGCTAAAATATGCAATAGTCTGAAATTTGTAATATTGTGCATACATTTGGACATATTGCAGACATATTTGGACATATTGTGGACATATTTGGAATATTTCATTTTTTTCTTAATTGACATACTATATGGATACTTATATTTTCAAGAAACAGCAATCTGCTTCATTTTGAATTATGTTTTTTAATGTGTGTATCTAATTATTACTTATTTATTAATTTCAGCAGAAGTTTAATTAATTAGCAGCTGATGCAAAGTATGACAAAAGTAAATACAAGCATTTACATTACTTCTGATATTGAACAAGTACAAATTTTATTGACCCTAATCCTGACAAATGTATTTAACCTTATTGACTATCTCAAGCACACTGAAATAGAGTGAAAAATGTTTTACCACAAGACACTATAGTATGACCACTATGTCAGCTATTTCAGCCTTCAAGACTTAAATGCACAGCCTACATTGAACATATTGATTTTCCTAAATAGTCCTCCTATAATAAATACTACATTATCACTGCAAGTCTCTGCAGACATGTTAGGTGATCACAGAATGGAGCTGTAATCAGAGGAAGTTCTGTGAAATATAATCTTTCTTTATTCTCCTCCTCTGAGAAATTAGGTGGAGAGGAAGCAAGGGACAGCAGCAATCGCTGTAGTTGTTCCTATCAAATCTGCTCTTAGATTATGAAATATGTCAGCTTAACACTTAAGCTTTTATCCTTCCAAAGGCAAAAGTTTTCAGAAACATGTATAAATGCAATTAACATCATTCCTATGCTTTTACAACTACTCTAAGGCCAAGTTATTGTTAAAAATATCTAAGATGTAGCAGAAAAACACTTAGAAAGACAAAATAGCTTGTATAAACTGACTGTAATAAACCTTGTTTTCATTTATGATAAATAAAATCAATATATGTAATTTGAAAAAAAAAATCTTGTTGGTGGTCATATTAGAGCTCATAGTTTTGTTATCTTGCAAGATGATTATTTTGAGGTCATAATTTGCTTTTTTTTATACTATGGTTAAGAATTAGGTGTGTAAAAAAAAGGAAAACAAAGGCTTATAGGCCATGACATTTTCTAGCCTAAATTATAAACTCTTTTCAATTTTTTGAAAATTTCAAATGTACCTAATCTTGCTATGAAAAGACAAGACAAAACCAGAAGGAATACAAGACTTTAACAAAACAGAAGACAGATGTCCAGAAATTATCAATTGCTAAAGCACACAGATTGTGATTAAATTTTAATGTGGCTTTTAACTTAAGTAAAGATTTTGCTTATCGAAGGGAAAGAATCCCAGAGAAAATATTGTTATTGATTTCATCATTTTAGATGTAACTGATCCTTTAAGTAATTTTTCTTGGTTTCAGTGTCACTTTTTAAGTGTCTGCTTAGACTGAGGAAATCATTAGGGGGCACGTTCATTTAAAATTCCAAGTCTAATGCATAAATTGTTCTCCAGTGCACTCAAAGTCACATCTGTTGAAAACAAAACACAGCATTCAATGTGCTGAGTGAAATCAAAACATAACAGTAGAATGGTTAGAGAGAGTTAAATTAAGCAAATTAAATGGCATGAAAAAGTTTTTGATTGATTTCGAGAATGATTGTGTGCTTTTAAAAAATATATTGATTATCTTTAATGTGTTGAGAAAGAAAGCATAACATGTACTTTGACAACATGACAGTCTCACATATGGTGAAATACATACATGACCTCACATGGCTTTTTAGTAGAGCTGTATCAGGACGGAGGTTGCCCACTTCATATAAGCAAGATGCAGTGGCTTGGTTTGGTTTTTTTTAAAACAAATAGAAAGTGAATTATGATGTTGCCACACTGATAAAGAAGCAGTCCTTATTGTTCTGTCAATAAAATTAATTGCTAAAATTGAGGAGCCATAATAGCCACTATCATGTTCTGATGTTTCATAAATATTTAACTGTGTAAGACTCCTGAGGTCAAAAGGGCTAATTCAGTTTAGTTTCCTGAATAGTCATGCAAAATTGACGACTTAGAAAGTGAAGTGAATAATAATGACAGATCTTCATATATACAGTGTTCTTTGATACAGACACACTGTCTCCATTTACTCCATAGGTTTAACATAGCATATTTGTAAATAACACCTGATGATTTTATGTAAAGAATTCTGTTAGAGTCTAGTATCTGCTGCCCTTAAGGTTAACTTCATACCTTGTAAAACAGAAAAGTAGCCATGAAGGTAAAATGTTTTGTAACATTGCATCTAAACCAATTCTCAATGCATTTCTCAGCAAGTTCTATGTGTAAAGACAATATGGAGAGAAAGGATCCACCCAGACCTCTTTTCAGAAGAATGAACTAACCCATACTTCATAAGAAGTCCTAGACTATGAGAGATGGACAGATAAATGTTGGTCCAATTAGAATATCATTCCAAAAAGCTACTTAATAGCAGCCTTTTCTGATCTTACAGCTCTCCTTTCCTCAAGACTCCCTCCATTGTTTTTTTACCAAAATTCCCACCTTGTCACACTTTGCTTTTCCTCTGCACTTGATATTAGATCTGTGAAACTAGAACAGTGCACAGAACAGTTTGGTGACCACAGTCCAGTGTGAATTTCACTGAAAAGTCAAATATATCAAATACATTACATTGACAAAAGGCACAGAACTTTTTAAAAATTATTTTTCTTTGCACACGTTCGTTCCTTTGTTATCATTTCTTGCATTATGTAGGAGGTCCCTGAAGGCAACTTGCTCCTACTTATTCCTGCAAAACTGATAACTAATCAAAATTATGGTTTGTAAAATATGATATGTCCAAAAGTTAGAATAAAGAAAACAAAGAAGTAATCAGGTTAGCTTAGAACGAGAGCTTTCACCAAACCAAAGGGAAGGCAAATGTCTTAACGGGTCAAAGGAGAGAATGAGGGGAGTTCAACATTTTCCATTATACAACTACTCAACAGTCTACTCTTGTGGCAAAGAAATAGTAACTCATCTAATTTTCTTCCTGTTCTATATGGCAGCTTCATGAACTAACAAATACACTTTAGCTCTGATTATGAAATAAAAAAACAGAGGGGAGCAACCATGATTACTATAAAAACCATTTAGGTTTAAGGATCTGCAAGAAACACTGCCTGGTCACAAAAGTCAATAACAATTTATCAGATATGGTATTTAGAAAAACGTAGCTGTTTAATTTTTCTATTACAGAAGACATCATGGACTTCGGTGTAGTACTCATGTCAATTAATACTATGCCTCTAATGGTAACCACAGTTATTCAATACACACAGCAGCTAGGCAGCAATGCAATGAGTAGCTTTTGAGACTCTGGTAACGCTCAGGCTCTGAATGGCAAGAGTGGTTTACAGAAAGATTTCACAAAGCACATGAAAACAAAACAAAATCAGCTAACTCTCCAAGACAATATGTCTGTAGTGTCTGATATTTAACTCAAAGCCTCTAGTGGCATTCTCTTCATGTAAATTAAACATCTCTGAATTGCCTATATTACCAAATAAAATATCATTAATAGCTCTTGCATCTCTGGAGCTCCCTCTCCTGTTTACGGTCAGCAGATGGCCTTCTCTTATTCCTAGTAAGGTAACCCAGATACTTTTATGGGTCTCAACCAGGTTAGGCCCATGTGATCTGACTTTCACAGATTAATTTTTCCAACAGTGGTTCTACTAGAAATTAATGACAAAAGGTTGCGTGCCAATGTCTACTGGCATTTGTGTAGAAAACAGTGAACAACATTCATTTCACCATAGAACCACCTTGAAAAATTATTGAGGAAACTTCCAAAAAGCCATTCATTAAGTGTGTGCAAAGGCCCATACCAGAACTGAGAAACTGATCTCAGGCAGACACAGCAGCTTTTTTCTTTTTCAATTTTAATGTTTTCTTTAGAATATGTATCTAGAAGTTTTTTATTGCTAAACAGTTGGCCTAAATGTTTGGTTTGTCCCATTATTGATGAAGCATAGGAGCCCCATTTTCAGAGTTGCCTGACATTTTTCATTGTGTGGTTGCTTTCAGTTAATTGTAACTTTGCCAGACTAACTGGTTTAGGCTGTAATTTTTTCATGCTGAATATCTAATTTAGGCTGATAATTCTGAAACAATTAAACTAAACCAGTTTTAGCCATTTCCAAGAACAAGGAGATGAAAAGATATCAATTTCTTGTAATTTCAATTCCTTTACTAAATGCTGATCTAAGTGTCATGTACTAGAATCACTTTACACTTAGTTTTGTACTAACATAGAAAAAATGGTGCTCCCTACCACAAGAAGCTTATATTCTAACAAGTAAGTAAGCAACAACCCAGGTATAGAAACCAATGAAGGAATACATGGAAACGAGGAAACACCATTGGACATCATGATAGGCAGTGCCAACAGAACACCAGAAAATAACCTTAAACTAAATTCTGTTTGCCTCATTTCAGTCTTGAAAATGGGTGATATTACTCTTATCTCTGCTATAAAACAAACAAAAATAAATAAATAGAAATGTTAGTAGAAGAACTTTGAGAAAATGTGTATTTCTCCCCCCCCCCCCCCCCCTTAAAACAGAAATTGAATAGTATGCTCTGAACGGAAAACAGAATACCAAATAGCACCATCCATTGTATACACACAATTGCACCTTTCAAAGGATAAAAGGAAGATTGCACATACCTACCTGCAATGATGCAAGCTAAGGAAATTGACCTTTCCACAGGGTTTTCAATGCTATGGTTGCTGCACGAGTTTCTGGTTTGAGATTATTCAAGTGAAACATCTTGCTTTGGGTGGACAAATATTTTGTAAAATTCTTAAAACCTGCAGGACAGCCATAGATCTTTCTAATAAATTTGGGGTTTTATTTTGAAAACAAACTATCAAGCGTATGATCACCACTATGCATTTCAGTATTCTCTTCTCATAAAGTGAAACCTGTTCCACAAAATCTGCTCTCAGCATCTTTCAGTTAAGCTACCATCTGATGCAATTGTGCTTCACACATAACTAAATTTTAACTCCAAATTCAGATGTTTTGAGCTGCGTCAGACAAAGCTATGCCATATCCTGATAGAATAACTATTTCATTTACATTGATAGAGGGTTTTCCTTGTTTGTCAAACATATATTTAAGGCAGACAAATATTTTGTTATCTACCCTGATTATTTCTGGAGCCTCAACCGGGATTGGAGCCCCATCGGGTTGAGTGCTAGAAAAGCACACAGCAAAAGGAAATCTTTGAGTCAAAGCACTTATACATTAGTTTGTCTGAATAACAAAACAGTGAGAGAAGAAAGGAGAAAAACCTAATTTTTCAAGATCATATAGTAAAGACAAATGTTCGGACTTCCTAGATAGTAGATCACTCTGCCTACTGCTTTAAGTTATGTCAGTCATGGGGATTTATTCTTTACTACTTCTGCTGCAGGAACACAGTACCCGATCAAAGAAAATAAAGCCTTGTTCAAAAAGGCCATTTGCATAAGAAAAATAAAACAATTCATGTTCCCACCATTAATCCTAGGGAGTGATTTCTAGAAATTCAGAATTTCTCCAGTTTCAGAATTTTCTAAGAACAGTTCTGGCAAATATTTTCAAAGTTAACTTGCTTCAGTTCAATGACTATTTAGTATAGCCAAAATTAACCAAAAAAATCTATTTTTTTTTGATACAGCAAACTGAACTAAACTGCTCATTTGAATAAGAAAACAATTCCTGACCAAGGAGAACATCATTTTGCTCAGTACTGGAACTTCCAATTAGTTCTTATCAGGTTTGAACAGGTGATTATAGGAATCTGTAAGTTCCTTTAAGATTCCTTCTCTTACCCCCAAAGTAACACAATTCCTATGTTTTAGAAAGCCTATTAAAATGTGCTAATATTCACTTCACCTGCTATGTTCATTGTAACATGCATCCATGTATTTCAAGTGCATAGGCTGACTCTCATACAACACTATGAAGAATGGATGTGCAAAAAAGGTTGAGATGGAGCATCTCTGGCATTGTAAAAATACAAATAAAAGAATATCTTGGTTTTCAGAACAGCTTGTCTGTAATATTCTATCAGTAATATTTTAGTAGGGCAATAGATGAACACATCAGTTTAGATTAATTTGTATAATGGCACATTTAAGAGACTGACTTTTTGAAGTTTGTTCCATCTCCACGTGTAATTTTTGGCTCTAGCATAATCACTGCCGTACTGTCTTCTTGCACATGGTAAACTAGCCATCTGGATAGTGTGTCAGCATTAATGTTTTCACACCCTCAGCTTCCTGTGCTAAATGAAGTCAAATTCTTGAATTATGGCAGCCCACCTGCATATAATTTTTTCCATAGTCTGTGACTATAACTTTTCTACCAGAAGAGTACAACTAAAAATTAGTATTATGAAACCTGCGAGGTTTCAAAGGTCTAGGAGTTAATTGCACTTTTAATTGTCTATGGAGAGGGGACTGACAAGACTGTAGCCGAAGGTCAAGAAGGATTCAACATCTCTTGTGAGCCCTTTCAGGTTCACTGTCCCCATTCATTTTTCAAGTATTCATAGGGCAATTTCGACAGATCACTTTCACACCTGTGAGACCGTAGCCTGTATTGCAGAATGCTGTCTTGGTTTCTATTTCATTCTGGACACCAGACTGGTTTTGGCTCCATTTGTGTGTGCTTGCATTATGTTAAGAAACAGATTGCTAGAGAGAAAAGTACTCAAAGCATGATGTGGAATTTTTCATTTCATCTCTTCAAGAATTTCCCTGTGGTCGATACATATAAAATGTAATGGAAGCTATGAAGGAGAGAATTCAGCAGAAGACAAATCTCTGGTTCTAAACCAAAAACCTTGAACCAGGATGTAAATGTAAAAGCTTTATATAATATGGTTACAGTTCCACAGAAAACCAGTGCTTTGGGAAGCTGTCAGTAGTGATCCTAATAGCAACATAGATTGTCCATTCAGAGTTAAATACCTCTTTTTTTGAACTACCTACTTTTACTTTTAACCTACTGAAGCAGATAACCCCAAATGTAAGTGTATAAAGAAATTATAAGACTATTTACAAAAGCTAACATTCTTTGGAGGTTTATTTCTGTAGGTTCTTCAGCAGGTGAGTCAGAACAAGGCTGAAGTTTAGATGTCGAACTGTCCTTTTCTTCCATTAACTATAAAAAAGCTTGGGACACTGCAGCTTTGTGGATTTTTCTCCTAATTCTTGACTAAATCATAACTTCAGTGGAACATTAATAAGGAAGCTGATACCCCAAAAAAGGAGTTTTGTGATTTCATAGTAATATCTTCCCTTGCAGGTGGAGAAAGTTCCCAAACCTGCTGTTTTCTCCCCATTTTTAGTTACAATTAAATGCCTGGAACAAGGAAACTGAAGTAGCTCAGTCAGCTGGGCAGAGGGATGATAGACATTTCCTTCAGCCTTAGCATTTAGAGTAAGGAAGGAACTCCAGAAAGAAGGATTTCATGCAGAAAGGAAGAAATTATGTGCTTTTTTGTAGATAATAGATCCAACTTCAAGCAAAACAATCATGTACAAAGTTTAGGCTGAGTACTGACATGTATGGCTCAAACAAGCAACAGGAAAAGCAACCACCATCTTCAGCGTATAGAATTTCTTTTCTATACCCTAGAAATCTTAATCATAATACATTCCCTCAAATACACTTTACCCACAATGTGCCTTCCTTGTACTTCTCAGAAGTTAGCTTTTAATTTTAAGAAATTAATGCAGTTAGTATTTGTTTAGTTCCAGCATTTTTATATTCACATTTACTTGTTGTTCCAAACTTGATCTCTACCCTTATTTGACTACTGTTGATTACTAGCAGCAAAAAATACAGGTGTAGAGAAAAATTAGTCTTAGTAAGTGAGTGAAAACACAATATAGGGATGAACCAATACCCACAGGAATTAGTCCGTCCTTCCATTGACTCCACTGGGTATGGAATCAGTCCTATTCTAATTATTTCTTAGAGTCAACACCTTTCATTAGAGACACATAAGGGTATTTTGGTCCTCACTGAAATCTAAGCTAGGATGAAGGATAGATAAAGCTTGGGGCATTTCAGAAACTAAAAACATTCTCTTAAGTAACAACCACATGGGGGTTTTTATGTTATCAGTCCTAATTCAAGTTTTTTGATTCTCTGCCTCTATCGAAAGCAAGCATCAAGTGCATATTTTCTGAAACATTGTAGCATCTCAACCTCCTTCAGGCTTTTTTAGTGGAAGGGTGTCACATTAAGTTGTCTTCATCATAGAGCTTCTACAGAGCTAAAAGGCAGAGGTTGCTCAGGTACTCTAAACTGTCTTCTGAGACTTTGTTGACTGCATGGGGAGGTCGCATCTGAAATCAGCCACCAAATCTAAATAACCTAAATTTACATAGCAGTGCATCACTCTAGCTTCCCGTTCCACAATACAGTGAATTACTCATTGCTGCCACTGACATCTGTGAATAATGTTTTCTATCTCATTACAACTAAAAGTCACTCCTGTACTGGGAATTGCACCATGTTTTAACAGTGTAGGGAAGCGTAAGTTATGAATATTCACTAGGAAGATGAATAAAAATACCATTACCAGAAAAAAATCATGTACATAAAGTAAATATCAGAAAGGTTTCCCTATCAATCTCTGTAAAAGATTTGGAAACTTTTTTCAGCTTTACCTTTTTCTTAACCTATGCTGTGTATGTCACTATATGTGGTTTGCTATTAACAGAAACAAGAGGACAGAGACAATTTTTGTATTTTTATGGACATTTAGAATAAGTCCAAAGCATATTTGTAACCCTGTTCATTGATAGAGGATTAACTTCTGAAAAATACCAAACTGACGGGGGAAAATACAACATTAATAAGTGATACAGCCCAAGACAAACCTGGAATATAGTGAGTTATGCTACACTTATCATGGTTGTAATTAGATGTTCATCCTTTACAACTCTTAATCCAATAGCTCTTCAAATTCTTACCAAATTAAACCACAAACATATTGTTTTTGCAAAAACAAGATTGTGTTAATCCTGTGAGAGAAAGTACTTCTGACATTCAAGGAAGCCGAACTTACCTATAAGTGGCAGTCTTTGAAATTTGTAAGAGACTATATACTCATCTCTAGCACCTAGAAATCGGTGGCACTGTGTCAGAAATATCTTTTTTTTTTTTTTCAATTACAGTATTTTTCAGCAATATAGATATTACCTCAGGACAGTGCTGCGTAAAGGAAGTAAAAGGTTACTTTCCATAAGAATACAGTAAAATAACAGTGGGAAAAGACTAGGATTAAATCAGTTTTGCCTCTTCTTCTCCCAAAACTGGCAGAAGCATCTTTTCATAAAAAGTCATTATGAGGTTTCCAGGAGAATATTCCAAGCTTCAGGAAGGTGGAACCATGGAGCTGTTAAACAAACTAGCACTTACAGGAAGTAATTATTTTTATATTTTCCATCTGGAACTAACTGCAGTGACCTCTCCCAGGTAGGTGACCGGACTCAGTACAGCTTCTGAATCAATCTTGCATCAGAGAATGGGTCTGACACTCATGGAGAGGTTGGTCTTGAGGCTGGTGAAGAAACCTATGACTCTTTGAATATTCAAGAGATGCGAAGGCCACACCTCTTTCATTTCCTTTGATTAACCAAATCTTTAGCCTCTTAGAAATTACGATGTTTCACAATTTACATAGTGCACTACGTGTAATTTTTAAAGTGATTTTCCCTGCTACAGTTTATCTTGTGTGGCACTGATCAGATTCTCTATTTTCCTGTGTAAACAGGTAACATTTAAGACATCCTTTTAAAAAGACTCCTTTGGAATATGTATAAATTCATTCTTTGTACATCAATGGGATGCTTAGTCTTTTTTTCATTCTCTCTTGATTATTGGAAAAAGAGCAGGCTTTGAATATAAATAGGATTTAAATCTTTTTGAAAGCTAATGTTTTACATATTGCTAACTGGCAATGCAGCTCAAAATTAGGTGTTTTCTGTTGCAAACAAGGTTAAAATGACAAAGAAGTGGGATTTTGTTAGAATCTTAGGGTCTTGTTACATGCATTTTAGGTCAGATACTGTTTGCTATGAGAGACCAGTGGTTTATTGTAGAGTTGTCAATTTAAATTAAATTACAACTTTTGAGAAACTAACTTGCAAACTTAAAGCAGTCATATGATATTATGCATTACATCTTCAGCCCATTAAGGAATCCTAAAGTAAGGTAACCAAAGACAGAAAATACTGGTTCAAATTTCAAGCCACAATAAGTGTGAATATACCCTCAATTTAATAAAATATTTAATGCAACTTCCTGAGGCTTAAATTTCTTACAATTGCTCTTGGAATGGGCACTTGTTTTCCCATTATTGGCCACTTTAATCTGCTTAGACCCTAGTTGTCTCATTTAAAGATCACTTTATAGTACTGGGTGATGTGCATCTGAGGTCTGTGTTCCAGTATTGCCTGACGCAACAACACAACAGTTTACAAATTTCTGAACTTGATCTGAAAGCTGATTTAAAAATCTATACAGGCAATCAAATTTCCTTGAAAATATATACACACAAGTCTGCTGTGAGGTGGCTAAAATGAAGTAAATTTAGTTTCAAGAGACAGGAAGAAAGCCAAGACTGAAAAGTAAAGATCCAGAAGCAAATGGGCACTAGCAGTGACCAAGTTCGAAACCCATCCCTCCCCAGAGAAAATTAGAAGAGGGCAAGGAAGACAGGCTTTGGAAAAGTAGAATGTTTCTGCTTTTCTTTCCAGCAGACTGCATTAAATATTCAGCAAAAGGCGGGGATCAGTTTACATTACTCTTCTTGTTTCTCGTGTATCGGCTGACAGGTGCTGTAAACATACATAGACAAACATGGTCCTATTCTTGCAATGCTCCAATAACTGAGGGCAGAAATACTTTTTTTCCTGCAGCAACAACATTTTGATGCTTGCAGCCATAATACATTAAGATCAAGGTTGCATTCACTGGTAGAAATAAAACACTTTTCTTGTGCTACTGTATAATACAATATTTAATTCTTAGACACATAGAGTAGGAAGATGCTCTGTAATTAATTTGAAAGCACGTTTGTGTGGTTTTATAGGGAACTTCATAAATAATTTTTTTCAGTGAAACTCCTGCCTGGTATTTGATAACAATTAAAAAATCATATAAATATCTCAGGTCAACCTCTAGGTCTTACAGCTTGAGAAAAAGCACAGACCAGTGTGAAACAGTTGACCTTGGCTAAAAGATGGGAACTGGTATTTAAAACATTCACTCATTCATGTTTAAGAGATGTCATGGTAAATAAATAATGACTGTTTACACTTAGTCCTAAGTGTCGTCTTTTTCCACACTATAGGCAGCTATTTGGCTGAGATGGTATCATTCACTGATCTAATCACACTGTACCTTTTTTCTCACTTGAATTGTACTTTTGGCTGTCACTTGCTCTTTTGAACAAAGGTTTACGCTATTAAAAGATATCATAATAGCATATCTTTTTTTTTACTAAATTGATATTCAAATCAATAACGATAAGGGCAATCTTCTCTTTGTACCTAGAAAAATGTACCATCTGCATTTGGCTTCTGATATTCTGCTGTGAGCAAAATTTAAGCATAAGGAAGTGTTTAAGACTCCCCTTAAATTAAACTGCAATTCTAAGTATTTTATAATCTTCATAACAGTCAGAGCCAGTAAAATCGACCCTGTATATTTTTATTTCATCTCTGCTGGATCATATGATATTTAATAATTGGTTCTGGCACCTCGTTGCAAATTATTATAACTTTGAGATTCAACAGTTTTATTGAACATATGGGCAGCACAGTCTCAGAACATATATATGATACAGACTATCAAGGGGACCTTCTGTCATGTTTTGGTGAGCTTTAAAGGGTCAGGTAAATTTTGTTGGGTAGATTTGTGCTGTGTTTCCACATTCTTTGTTTTGTGTTTATTTTAGTGGGCTACTTATTTTTTTTTTCTTTCCTGTGTTAAATTTCTTTCCTGTAGAGTGACTCCATCCACAACTGCATTTGTTGATATTGACATGTGTACTGTTCTGTCAGGCTCCTAAGCAGTATTGGAAAGCAGCAGCTGGAATGGGCAGGAAAGACAATCTTCAGCCCTTAGTGCATGACTTTCCTATCACATGGTACCATATTGTATCAGCGTTTGTTTCAGTTAACACTACATAAAGCTGCTGAAAGCAGAAGACCTCATCATATCAATGAAAATGAACACGCTTAAGATGTCTCATTATTGATAATGTACTTGATGGAAATTTGATAACAAAATTCAAATGACCATTTAAGAAACATATACACTGCATGCAGTACATTTATGGCTGGAAAAATAACATACTTTCTTGCAACACAGATTCTTAAAGTAATGCTATTTTGGTGCAGCTCTTGCTTCTGCAAGAGCTAATCTGATTTTCATCTATGAGTCCGTATCATTTGCTGTATTAAACTGAACATGAATAGAAGCAATTGTGCATTCCCTGAATACGCAAATGTCCCATAGATTTCAGTGGGAAATGTGTGTATGAAAGAAATAATATCCAGCCATTATGTAGATTATACGCAAATAATTGCATAACAAGTTGTACTGAAAAATAAATAGAGATGGCTTGCTGATACATGTATGTGAATGTGTGTATCTTAAAAAGGGAAGCCTGTTTTACTAAAACTTCTTAACTGTAAATGGTTTATTGTATCTTAATTCTGTTAAAAAGCTCACCACTGTATCACAGTATTTTCTCCTCTATTGCCCTTATCAAGGTTATGGAGGTGAAGAATTAGGACCTTAATCAGCATTTGCATATTTTTCAGTGCTTACTTTTACTATGCCAGGCTGCATTTTTATTCATGTTTTTTTTTTAAAATCCTTCTCTAAAACCTCATTTATAGAGATCATATATATAGGAAATACCAAAAGAAAAACATCTCATGTTTTTTGTACCTTTTGCTTTTTATTGGCACATTTTCAATTGGCATTCACAGCTAAGGTTGGGGAATATTAGTTGTGAAAGTAAATCAGGTGAATTCTGCTAATGAATTTGAATAGCAGTATAAAGGCGTATGTATACCTGATTGGTTCCACAGAAGATGTATAAATACTGAAGTGCTGGGGACCAGAATGGCTGGTCCTTTAGGCAGTAAAGCTCTTACTAGAACATGAACTTATTTTTTGATTACTTGCCTGGCATAATTTGAACCAGTAGGTGGAGTGCTTGCTAATAATAATTGCATGTACAGATCTTGTTAGTATACACTAAGGGCAAGATACTTTTCATATTATAAACTGCTAAAATCATATTTGCTTTAGGCTTCTTGTATTGGTATAATTAGCTAGAAATAGCATTAAAAGGGCAGAGATAAAATATGCATAGACCTATAGCTATCTTTCAGAAAACAGAAGCAAACACAGTTTGGAAAAGCCAAACATCATTCAGAAGAGGTCTTTTGGAAAAATATTAAGCATAACTTGATGACTAGAAAGCTGTTTTCTGTTGTTGTTTTGGCTTATTTTTGTTGTTGTTATTTTCTTTTTTTTTAATCAAGATGATACTTTTTCAAGCCCATCTCAAATTCCAAAGATTAATAATCTTCCGTGGTATAGTTTCACTGAAATCCAAGGATTTGCACACCAACAGACACATAGGACTGTCACTATAATCTAAAGGTATTTCTATAATGGAATGTAAGTTCAGATAAGAGGAGTCTAACTACTACTTTACAAACTGCAGTTTTTCAAAAGTTCCCATTTCGGAGCAGCCTATGGGCACTTGAAGTGTGCCAAAGATTTTGGTAGCAAAGCTCTCCAAAAGCCTATACTTTTGAGTACACAATGAAAAAATAAGCCCTAAAGGTGCCAAAGGGCAAAGATAATCTAAATTTCTTTTCTCACAGATGAATGGCCTTCCCTTTAGGTAACAGAATGATACCTGTGTTTATTCACATTTTCATTTTGCTCTCTTGCATTTGCATTCAAGAGCTATTATGCCTGTAATGCAAAAGTTTTAAAGAAAATGAAATTGTCCCCCCAAAAACATGTGTAGTGATACAAAATGCCCAAAACCTCCCACAAAACACCCCTTCAATATATTCTGGTGAATTACTTCAGTCAGACACAAAACTGAACGTATGTGTCCTATACAAGTGAGTGCTCTAAAATCTAAAAGACTACACATATGGGAAGCACCTTGATTTCAAACTTTCAATGATCCTTTTTGAAAGAAAAATCTGTCCCCTTTCCTCATTTTTTTAAATGCAGGACTTCAGCACCAAACGCTAGGAAATGGTTTAGCTCTGGGAACTCAAGGGGAGGATGTTACCCCCAGGCTAGCCCAGTCTAAGATTTGTGGTCCCAGAAAAAGGCAGTATTTGAAGTGTACCTTCACCTTGTCAGTCACCCAATGAGTACTTTAAGTGTCTTTCTACATATCTCATGAGCTATGGTGCATCCTATTGTTAAGTACAGAAATCTACTATTACGTAGAGGGTATGTCCTTTTGTGAACCTGGGACCAGATCCAAAATAAGCAAGTTTTTATGTGAAGAAGGGATCTTCACTTGCAAGTGAATTGAAATTGGTTATTTGTTCTCACCTCTGGAGGATTCCTCATATTTTGGCTTCAAAGCTCTTGAGGTGCTTAATCATACCTGCCTAGTGCCCAGAACTCCTTCATATTTTGGTGAGGATAACAGCTGGCTTCCTCCAAAATGAAAGTAGGTGCCACAAAACCTTCTGCCAAGTGCCTGAAAGTTACTCAACAGCTAATCCTCAAAGTCTTGTTACGTCCCCCAAAAACTGTGGTCCTCACAAAGTGCAGGTCACCTGTTACAGCCTTCTAAGACACAACTTAAAATGCTGTCTCACCTTTATATAATTGCCTTTCCTGTGAAATGCAAGCAATATATTCCTTTTCCTCCATTGCCTATGGGTGACTAATCCTACATTTCCTTTTTTTCAAGGAGATGCGCTACAGAATGACTTAAGTGTAGGAGAGTCACTTTCTATCCTTTCCACTGAAGCTTTGAGAAGAGAAAACCATAAGAAAACATAACTAAGCAAGCTGTTGGAGAAAGATGTGAGTTCTAATCCCTTGATTCAAGTCCTATTTATGTATCTCATGTTAAATCTAAACAGCCATAGAAACAACTTCAGCTTATCTGTATTTACATTAACTCTGGGAATTGTTAGAATTGCAAAGGAAAAACATAAACAGAAAATACAATAAACTTCAAATAGTAACAGTACAGTAAAGAATTCTTTCTTTCTGGTATACATAGATGATGCATATTGTGGTGAGCACAAAGATGGTACAAAGAAAAAGCTTAATTTGTTCTGCAAACATTTTAAGTGAAGAAGCAGACTGAAGCTTTCAATCTGCTTAGACAACTTTCTTTCAACTGATATTTGAGGGCCCTACAGTAGTGAAACCTGTTGGTCCAAAATTCATTCTTAGCTTTGCATGGTCAACTCTCACATACCTTTCAGATATCTTTTTGTATCTACCCTAAAAGAACACAGAATCAGTGTTATTGGTTGTGGTAGATTAAGAGAGAAGACTGAATAATAGTGCTAAAGAATGAATTTTGTCCTTTGTATCAAAACCAGATCTCTCAAAGAGCTGAGTGAGGAAATCTTGAGATTGTCTTACCACAAATCACACCCTGAGTCCTACTATTTGAATGGATATACTTCCACTCCCGTTTTACTCAAGCCCACTCTACTGTTTTTTCCAGGCATATTATCTTATGGTTGATCATATGCAGAATACAGCATTTCTAGTGATATACTCTTACAGTTTGAGTCTTGAAAGACAGCTATGTGAGTCTGCACCTCACCAGGCCAAATGGATAAGCTCAGATTATTCATTTTGCAAGACTGGCACCTAGCAGTGAAAGACACACTGGGACAGTTACTTCCTATAGTAATGTGAAGTGCACTTACAGTTCATTATAATTTGATTAGATTTAGTGACCATGAAATGTTTTTGCAGACTTAATTCTTTTTTAAACAGTCATAGACATGTTATTATTATATTGCATCTTACCTCTATGTGTATATCATTAATTTCTAAGCACTGTACAAAGACTATATACCAACATATATTTTCCATACTGTATACGCATATTTTAACATGTTTACTGTTAAGTTAGAAGGTGATCAAATAAACTCAGATCAAGCTCTGAGCTTTCTGAGGCAATCTCTGGTTATAAATGTATTCTATTTGGATGTGATTTTTAGTCTAATAATTGAAGAGTGCTGATTGTCATGAGGTCCCAGTGTTTAGTCTCTAGACAACCTTCCTCCCAGCTTATAAAAAATATCATTCAGAAAAAGGCACATTTCCCTTGATATAAGTAATTAAATTGGGATAGGTTTGCTTTTTAGAATTTCCATGCCTGTTATTTCAAGTTTATTGCATGAGGAACCCATTTAATAAGTTATCTAAAATCTAGATAAAGTATTATGCAAGACTGACACAGAAATGCCTGTAACAGATTAATGCAGTATCAATATTATTTACCCAGAAGTTCCTAAGATGTACATTAAATGAAGCAACAGCTTTCTTGGGATAAGCCTACCTTGGGTTACAACCATACAGAGATACAGTCAGGCAACTCTGTCACAAAGCGTCCATAGCAATTTC
This sequence comes from Aquila chrysaetos chrysaetos, assembly GCF_900496995.4. Classification (NCBI taxonomy): domain Eukaryota; kingdom Metazoa; phylum Chordata; class Aves; order Accipitriformes; family Accipitridae; genus Aquila; species Aquila chrysaetos. The sequence goes on from NC_044005.1 coordinate 32,294,678, forward strand.
GTCCAGTCAAACCTCATTGTTTCACCTCTTCACCCTATCTCCAGCCTGACAACCCCAAGAAGTGAAGTTGGCATTTTAGTTTCCCACACCACAGTCATTATTCCATTTAGAAGAAGTTGTGCCTGTCTTGCACCAGTGTGCATTTGAAAAAGAAGGTTGGTTTATCCACAGACTAATCTCTTATGAGTCCTTTACACCTACCTTTGCCTGTGCCAATGCTCAGCTGTCTGTATTCAGCTGCATGTTGGATTTCCTCAGTGCTCTGTTCCATGAATCATGACAAGGTGATTATTGTCACACTATTTGGTTTGCTGGCTTTGGAACAAAGGACTGTGCACCACAAATCCTCCACAAATATCATGTAACATATTAAGAGTGAATAATTTTCTGATTTTTTTTCCTCCATTCCAAAAATCAAAGCACTGGGGTCATCATTACAGATTCCTTCACAAAAACGTACTGATCTCATTTACTCGTTGAAATTTATTAATGAAATGACAGGCACCACCTGAGTGGTTTAGGTCCTGCTGAAGTTGTAGGTTCAGGATGCTAAGCATAATTTTCAGGAAGGCATGTAGCTTTAATTTTGCTGTGCCTCCCAATGTCATCTCAGTTTCTAGTATGATCCAAAAGCCTTGCAGATATGCACCTGAGAGGTCTTTTCTGCTTTTACATAGTCCTCAGTCCTCTACCCCTCCCCCCATTATTTATCTCTTTTTATTCTGCATGTGTCATTGCTTATGTACACACTTAACATATTTTTATTCCTCTCATTTGAAAAAAAATATTCTGAGTTCACTTGCTTTTTTGTCAGTTGTCATTCATTTTACCTTGTTTTGCTTGCTTCAGTATGTTACTTCCCCTTATATTGTGAACTATGTCATCTGTGCCAATGTACATCCCTTGATAGTGAGTATGCAGTAGACTTTACTGAGAAATAGAAAAGAGAAGTGTTAGCCACTGCTCTCACCAAGATTATATTCTCTCTTAATAGAAGCTGTTGATAGATCCTGCGAGGCTACAACACTTAGGGTGTTGACTTGTAGAATGAAATCCTCTACACACAAGCACAGCAAAATATTTTGGTGAAAAGTAATTATCAGAAATAGTGACACGAGTAAATTAGTTAACTACATTTCAGCAGGAAGCTTGAGTTACCCCTGCCCGTTCTTGTTCCAGACCCATCTAAAATCAGCAGTTCAGCTTAATGATGTCACAACATTTGCCAGGCTGTGGGCACTGAAGAGAAGACGTGAAAATACTCCCACTGAATCAGATCCCCTCCTCTCACTAAGCACAGTTAAACAGCCCATCTGTCTCACATTGGAACTGTTATCTTTGAAACATCATTCTATTATTACCACAGTGGTTCTAAAAAACTGTCCTTAATTTTAGACATCTTACAAGCAAGTTTTTAAATTCTCTGGATATGGTTAACCCAGATCCGAAACACTGACACTGAACAATGCTAGGAAGCTCCTCTCAGTAGGATATGGCTCAAGTACTGCACGTCACCATTCATTTACCAAGAGTAACCTTTTGTGAAATACAGATATCCTACATTAAAAAAAAAAATCACAACAAAGAATCCGACCCCTCCCTAATCTCTAATATTTTTGAAAGTGTGAATTGAAGAGGACTGAGAGACAGATGGGTCTGGATGATCAAGTTACCTGTTATAGCGGCACATCTGCCAGGGCAGTCAATCATTGTGATGTCTCTGACAGGTCGATGGAGACTGAGTACGAAAGGCTAATGCAGAGAGAAGCTGAGGAAGGGCTGCCCTCCTGCCTGTCTCTTGGGTTTGACTGGTCTGAAAGCTGCACTTGAATTTGCTCCGGTTAAAAAAATCTGTCTGTAGCACACAGATCCTAGGAAAAAGACTTCAGTCACAATAAAAAAATCCTAGTGCATTGAGCAAGCATAATTGTGAAACAGATCCATTCTTAATTTTGTCTGAGGCTTTTTTGCTTCAGGAATCAATCAAAAATGGAAAAAAGATGGATTAATATAAATATATTTGGGCAAAATCATTTCACAACAAAGAAGATGATAAATATGAATCACCGGAATAGAAAGAAAAGTTAAGACTGTCAAGTAACAAAACTAAATAAACTGTGGCACTGGAGTAGTTTATTTTTTCTGAATCTATGATTACATTAATTTGCATTAACCATGATGTCTTTCTCCTGTGTTTTCCAGCCTATTTATTTTCAGAGCTGCTGCTCTATATGCTAAGGTTAATTGTCCTGCAAAAAGCTTACACTAGGAAGTACAGAGTACCAAGAAGGTTTTTCACAGTTACAGACAACTTCTAGATTTTTGTTACATATTGCATATGTGTTAAAATTAGTATAGTGCTAATTGGATTGCTATTTTACCACATTTGCACCGATATGAATTTCTACTTCTTGGACAACAGAGCTCAGAACAGTGTAAATATAAGGCCAGAGAAAGTGCTACAGGATACAGCAAAAAGCCCCACAAGCTCCAAAGGTTTTCACTGTTAAAGAGAGATTGTTTGATTTTATTCAACGAAGGTCACACAAACTCCTATAGCAAGAGGAAAACACCAAAAGTTATAATTCAAGGATGGTTTTTACAAATATAATAATCTTTTTGTTTTCAAACGTTTTCAAGCTTGTCCACCAACAAGCTATTACTTGGAAGAAAAAGCCTGAATGTCAAAAAAGCCTTTAATATTTCCAAACTGCAAAACTGATAAGTACCTATGGAATACTAATTAAATATGTTTTTACTTATTATTAGTCTGGCACCCATTTTTTAGTAATCTTCATCAGACTATTGCTATGATAAGTATTTTCTCTGGAAGTGTAGTTTCCTGGCACAAACACAATTCTATTTTAGAATGTTTAGTTCGAGTTCTCCGAAAATAAAATTAATATTATTTGTGGGCTTCTAATACTTTCAGCAAAAATATTTGACATTTTCTGGCATGGTAGAGGCCAGATCCATCCGTGTTTCTGAAAGCACTATATTTGGTGATTATCAACATTGTATAAACTGAAAAATATGGTATTTATATGTATGAGGCAAAAGCTTAAGAGGCTGAACTAGAATAAAGGTGATTTAGACTGGTTTTAGTTTTTTTAATTTGGGCAAGGCATTAAAGAAACCTCCCTGAAGAAAGCAGTACTCATAGTTGAATTTGGTGGGTTTTGAACTAGACTAACAGTATGTTAGCCTTTTGCACATGTTTCCTCAACAAGAGCATTTCCAATGAATTAAATGTGCTCAATAGAACTACCAGTCTTGGTAAAGATATTCACAAAACTGCTTGTAGGTCTGGGCCTTTAGTTTTATCTCTGTTAAAAGAGATCATAATATCTCAAGAAAACCATGAGAACAGTAGATTCATCTATGGCTGTGTAGTACAAAGGTAAGGTGCTGATGAATATCATAGGAAAATGTGTACTAAAAATAATGTTTATTTTTCCAAATGTAGCTGAAATCCATGTCTTGCTAGCAAGTTGTTAATATACGTAAGCTTGTTGAAATAAAGATGGATTGGGTAAGATGCATCAGAAGGTGTTTTGGTTTTAAATGCATGTACTATGACTGTGATGGAAGGAAAAATGGCTTGTCTTATTTAATTTTTTTGGTTTAAGTTTGATACTTCTTAAATAGGGAAAATCATATTTTTTGTAGCACCTTAATAGATTTA